>NC_053444.1:28223758-28352751 GCF_007990345.1 Gossypium hirsutum
TCCGCACGCACTCGTTCGGAGATTTCGTACGGCCCAATGAATCTTGGGCTCAACTTGCCCTTACGGCCGAACCTGAGTATCTTTTTCCAAGGTGAAACCTTAAGGAACACTTTGTCTCCCACCTGATACTCGATGTCTTTTCGTTTCAAATCTGCGTACGACTTCTGACGATCCGTGGCTACCTTCAGACTTTCACGGATTACCTTTACTTTCTGCTCAGCATCTTTAATCAAATCAACTCCGAAATTTTACTTTCACCGAGCTCGGTCCAAAACAATGGTGTACGGCATTTACGACCGTACAAAGCCTCGTAAGGTGTCATCTTAATACTTGATTGAAAACTATTGTTGTAAGCGAATTCAATCAAAGGTAAATACCGTTCCCATGAACTACTGAACTCGAGGATGCAACATCTCAACATATCCTCAAGTATCTGAATTATCCGCTCGGATTGACCATCGGTTTGGGGGTGAAAAGCAGTGCTAAAATGCAACTGGTACCAGAGCTCTTCAATTCTTCCAATCGTGAGGTGAATCTCGATCTATCGACACGATAGAAACAGGTACCCGTGTAATCTCACAATTTGATAAACGTACATTCAGCTAGTTATCCAATGAAAAATCCGTACGTACGGGATGAAATGAGCCGACTTAGTCAGTCTATCAACAATAACCCATATCGCATCCTTCTTACTTGCTGACAAAGGCAGTCCGGACACAAAGTCCATTGTGACTCGATCCCATTTCCACTCGGTATCATGATCGGCTGGAGTAATCCTGAAGACACTTGATGTTCCGCGTTCACTTGTTGACATATTAAACATCTCGAAACAAAGTCAGAGATGTCCCGTTTCATACCATGCCACCAAAATGACGTTTCAAATCGTTGTACATTTTCGTACTCCCCGGGTGAATTGACATTCGGCTACAATGGGCTTCGTTCAGAATCATCGAAATGAGTTCCGAATTCCTTGGAACACACAAATGATTTGACCTCAAACAATCATCATCATCAATTTGAAACTCTGATTCCTCGTTCGGAAACACTTAGACCGTTTGCAACCAATTCATCATCGACTTTCTGAGCTTCACGAATTTGGTGAGTCAATATAGTTTAGCTTTTAATTCAGCTACTAACACACTGTCTGGTAAAACAGACAAATGCACGTTCATCGCTCGTAAAGCAAACAATGACTTCCGGCTTAAGGCGTCCGCAACCACGTAGCCTTTCCCGGGTGGTAATCAATGACAAGCTCGTAATCTTTCAACAACTCAAGCCAACGTCTTTGTCGCAGATTCAAGTCTAGTTGAGTCATCAAATATTTGAGACTTTTGTGATCCGAAAATACATGGCACTTCTCACCAAACAGATAATGTCGCCATATTTTTAAAGCAAACACGATGGCAGCTAGTTCGAGATCATGGGTCGGATAATTCCTCTCGTGTGGCTTCAATTGTCTCGACGCATAGGCCACGACTCGACCTTCTTGCATCAATACGCAACCCAACCCAAGTAGGGATGCGTCACTATAGATGACAAACTCTTTACCTGATTCGGGTTGCACCAAATTGGAGCTTCAGTCAAACGAGTTTTCAGTTGGTCGAAACTTTTCTGACATTTCTCCGTCCACTCGAACTTAACATCCTTTGAAGTAGCTTCGTCATTGGTGTGGCTATCATCGAGAAACCTTTCACAAATCGTCGGTAATAACCGGCGAGCCCCAAAAAGCTCCGAACTTCAGTAACATTTCTCGGAGGTTTCCAGTCCAGTATGGCTGAAATTTTGTTCGGGTCAATTCGAATACCCGACGCGGATACCACATGACCCAAGTAGCTAACCTCTCTTAACCAGAGCTCACACTTACTGAACTTAGCATATAACTGCTTATCCCGCAAAATTTGCAGCACTAGCCTCAGATGCTCAGCATGTTCGGTCTCATCTCTTGAATAGACCAAAATGTCATCAATGAACACAACTACGAACTGATCCGAATACGGTCTGAAGATCCGATTCATCAAATCCATAAATACCGCAGGGGCATTAGTGAGCCCAAACGGCATCACTAAGAATTCGTAGTGACCATATCTCGTTCTGAAGGCAGTTTTGGGAATATCTGGATCTTGAATTCGCAACTGATAATAGCCCGATCTCAAATCTATTTTTGAGAACACTGAGGCTCCCTTCAGTTGGTCGAACAAATCATCGATGCGCGGCAACGGATATTTGTTCTTTATCGTCACTTTATTCAGCTGACGATAGTCAATGCACAACCTCATGGTTCCGTCCTTCTTTTTCACGAACAATACTGGTGCACCCCAAGGTGAGAAACTTGGTCGAGCGAAACCTCTCTCCGTCAGTTCTTGCAACTGAGCTTTCAACTCCTTTAACTCGGTTGGTGCCATACGATACGGAGCTATCGAAATCGGCGTAGTCCCAGGTACAAGCTCAATACCAAACTCTACCTCCCGAACATGTGGTAAACCCGGTAATTCTTCCGGAAAAACATCCGGGTATTCACAAACCACCGGCACAGATTCGGGTTTCTTTTCTAATTCTTTGTCAACAAGCACATATGCAAGGTATGCTTCGCACCATTTTCTTACATATTTCTGTGCCAACATTGCTGATATTACAGCTGGCATCCCCTCCAAGTCCGCAGACTCAATTCGGACTACTTCGTTATTTGCGCACCTCAAATCAATAGTCTTGCTCTTGCAATTCACAATCGCATCATGCGCGGTCAACCAATCCAACCCAAGGATAACATCAAATTCATCAAACGGCAAAAGCATCAAGTCCGCTGGAAAACAGGAACCTCGAATTTTCCAGGGGACATTTCTTACACACTTTGTCGACAAGCACGTAACGACCCAAGGGATTTGACACCCGAATTACAAACTCAGTAGACTCAATAGGTAAAGTCTTACTGGATGCTAAGGTTTCACATATGTAAGAATGGGTAGAACCGGGGTCAATCAAAGCAATTACATTAGTATCAAAGAGGGTGAATGTACCGGTAATAACATCAGGCAAAGAAGCATCCTCGCGGGCACGTATAGCATAAGCTCTAGCAGGCGCACGGGCTTCGGATCTGGTTATATCATCTCTAGATCCTCTCTGACCACCACCAGCATTGCCCATATTTCCAGATGGTCTACCTCGAGCAGTGGTAGCACCCGGTCTCCCACTCTGATTTGCATTCTGTCCCGACAACCTCGGGCAATCTTTAATGAAGTGGTCCACTGATCCGCATTTGTAACAGGAGCGGTCAGGAAATCTACAACTCCCCGAATGCCATTTACCGCAATATCGGCATTTCGTCATGTCTCGACGTTCATTCCCAACACTGGCGACCGAAGTGCCACGTGTACCCACAGGGGGTCGATCACGATCTCGTCCAAAAAGGCCCGAAGTGCCTCTAAACTGGCCCGCATCATCTCGAAATCTCTTCGATGTCTGTTGAAGAGACCTTCCCGAGGATCTTTTACGAAACTCTCCAGTTCCCTCATCAACTCTTTGCTTTTCTTTTCTAAGCTCTTCGGCTTTACAAGCTCGTTCAACAAGTACCACGAACTCTCGTATTTCAAGAACGCCAACGAACATTTTTATATCTTCATTCAGCCCATCCTCGAAGCGTTTACACATAATAGCTTCGGACGAAACACATTCCCGAGCGTATTTGCTAAGTCTAACAAATTTTCGCTCGTAATCAGTAACCGACATGGAGCCTTGCTTAAGCTCAAGAAATTCCTTCCGTTTTTGATCAACAAATCTCTGATTGATATACTTTTTCCGAAACTCAGTTTGGAAAAACTCCCAAGTTACTTGCTCTCGGGGCACAATAGAAGTCAGAGTACTCCACCAATAGTAGGCAGAATCACGTAGCAAGGAGATAGCACACTTTAGACATTCATCGGGTGTACAAGATAGCTCATCGAGTACCCGGATAGTGTTGTCCAGCCAAAATTCAGCTTGCTCGGCATCATCGCTATCCATAGCCTTAAATTCAGTAGCCCCATGTTTTCGGATTCTGTCAACTGGGGGCTTATTTGACCTTATTTGGTCAGTTACCGGTGGTATTGTAGGTGCGGGGGTAGTATTTGTCGGGAATGGAGGTTGTGGAACAGCCATATTAGTTCGAATGTATTGGTTGAACCAATCATTCATCACGCTATAGAATGCTTGTCTAGCTTCATCATTCGGATTACTAGCATTAGGTTGAGAGTCTACCGGCACTGCCCCTTGCGCGGGAGCAGGCCCTACACTCTCAAGATCATCAGCTACCTCTCGGTCACGATCGGGATCCATTACTATAAACACATTTACAATTGTCAGAAGTCACCACACTATCAAGTAATCACATAAAATGGCATGTATAGCTAGACCCAACACATTACGGTAGTCCTAGAATCGACTAAACCGTAGCTCTGATACCAATAAAATGTAACACCCCGAACCCGAGACCGACACCGGAGTCGGACACGAGATGTTAACAAACTTTGAAAAATTTTTTTTTTTTTTCAGACACTGCCCAGTCTGAGTACTAGTCGCTTCAAAAATCATATCTTGAGTTTCACAACTCAAAAATCAGTTTTGTGATTTTTCCCTGAAACTAGACTCATGTCCCCACCTATGTATTTTTTTCTAGAATTTTTGGTCGGGCCAATTAGTACAGTTTATTAGTCAAAGTCTCCCATGTTACAGGGGTCGACTACACTGACCTTTTCCCATTACAACTTGGATATCTCTCTGCACAGAGCTTCAATACTGATGCCGTTTGTTTCTATGGAAACTAGACTCAGAGAGGAATCCATACATATATGGTATGACCCCTAATTATCTCTGGTCAATTTATAGTGAATTTCCAAAGTCGGAACAGGGAATCCAGAAACTGTTCTGGCCCTGTTCCACAAGAACCCGAATATCTCTTACTGTACTGTTCCTATGATTGTTTCGTTACTTCCATATGAAAGTAGATTCATCAAGGTTCGATTACATAATTTATTCACTATTTAATTCCACTCCTACGAATTCTTGTGATTTTTCCAATCCACACCACTGCTGCTATCAGCTTCTGTTTTCAAAGTAAACCTTACCTAATTTGGGGTTTCATGGACCAACTAGGGCCTTGTCATACATAAGCCCACATATGATCATACTTAGCCATTCTAGTGGCTGGTCATTTGCTCAACACTTCCATTCCAACTATAGTTACATCATGAAACCATCTATACATTCATAAATACGCATGGTCTAATGCCATACTCCACTTCTACAAGCCATTTTCGCATGGCTGTACACTTATACATTTCATAAAGTACTCGAAAGACAACGATGGGTAGTCCTATACATGCCATATCAAAATTCAACCAAAATAGTACCCAAAAGAGCCTTTGATAGTGTGGGCGACTTCGACTTCAAGATCCCGAGTCCGATAGCTGGAGAACCAAAAATCTATAAAACAGAGGAGCAATGTAACGAGTAAGCAATTTATGCTTAGTAAGTTTGAGCAAGGAATTCCAGCATGCACAAATAATAGCACACATTTAGCTAAACGGAATATTTCATAATACGCAATTTACCGATATCAAACTTGCTTCACAACATTAACAACCCTTATGTACATACACAATAAACTAACTTGGCCGAAGGCCGGTAGCTCGTTTATCAACTGAGCGAACATTTATTTGTAAGGGCTCGATTAATATTTAACACATACGTAACATATCCCCATATTGGGATGTTTTTCGAGTATTCGCTGAAATTTTACAGCAAGCTCATTCATTACCAAATCACGTACCTTCGGGATTTAACCGGATATAGCTCCTCGTTCAAATGCCTTCGGGACATAGCCCGGTTTTAGTAACTCACACAATGCCTTCGGGACTTAACCCGGATTTAACAACTCGCACGAATGCCTTCGGACTTAACCCGGATTTAACAACTCGCACGAATGCCTTCGGGACTTAACCCGGATTTAACAACTCGCACGAATGCCTTCGGGACTTAACCCGGATTTAGTATCTCGCACAAAGGCCTTCGGATCTTAGTCCGGATATATTCACTTAGCACAAAGCCTTCGGGACTTAGCCCGGACAGCATTCAATTAATCATGCACATCTAACAATAATTCATGGCACATTCATATTTCATTTTCGTTTAAGAAACTCAAACACAAGGCACATATTGTCCTTGTACATTCGGCTCAATAGCCACACATAGAGCATGATTTAATCACATCGAAATTTAAGCTCTCTTACTCAAGAACTTACCTCGGGTGTTGTCGAACGATCCCGCTAACTATTCGACCACTTTTTCCTTCCCTTTATCGGATTTATTTCCCCTTTGCTCTTGAGCTTAATCAAACAAATAAATTGATTTCATCATTTAGGCATCAAAAGATGAACACAAGGCACTTAGCCCATATTCATACATTAGACATTAAAGTCTCATACATGCAAAAATCATGCATCAACACAACATATTAGCTAATTTCTTTCCCCTTGGCCGAATATGCATGTCCATTTTTGGGGTCGATTTCAACACTTAATACACACATATACACACTAGTAAAGCATCCTCCCCCTTTTCATCGATTTAACACATGCATTGCTCATCAACATGCAAAGTTACATTCGGCCTTAGCACACATCTTGCTAGCCGATTCTTCTCCCTTTAGCAACCAATGCACATATGTGCTCACACAAAAATGCTAAAAAGGAGGTTCAAGAATCATCAAGCCATCATCACATGCATCATTAACAAGCTTCATATTTTGCATGCAATGGCATTAACACAACCCCCACCTAGGCCGAATCTTAACTCATCCTCATGCCTCATCACCACAACATCAAACACCAACCAAGAATGATGCATCCATGGTCAAGTGCCATTTCCATCACATAGCAAGATTTAGACCATGGGCTAGGTAGAACTCAAGCTAACAACTAAAACATGCATGCATCTCATGGAACATCATTAAACATACCTTGGCCTAGCTACATGCATGGCCGAATCTCTTCACCTTTCTTCTTCTTTCCTCCTTAAAATTTTTGGCCAAGGATGAACCAAAGGATGAGAAATTTTTTTTCTTTGTTTTTCTTTCTAATTTAGGCTAAAATGGAGGTGAGAAAGGATGAACACAAACTTTTCTCCTTTCTTCTCTTGAGCTCACGGCAATGGGGGGGGGGACAAACACTACACACACACATTTTTTTTTTGTTTTCCATTTCTTTATTACCCATACTTCTTATTTTATTCTTCCACTAACAAAACATGTTTCATGACATGTTTTGCCCATCATTCTTTGTCATGGCCGGCCACTACTCATTAGGGGGGGAAATTTGACATGCAAGTCCCCCCTTTGTCCACATCACTAATAGGTCCTCACACATTGACCTATCACATTTTTGAATTTTCTCACATAAGTCCTATTGACTAAATTCACATGAAATCAACCAAATTGAAGCTTGAAATTTTCACACATTCATAATTACATATTCTAGACAATAAGTATCACATTCAAACATTTCGGTGACTCGGTTTAGCGGTCCCGAAACCACTTCCCGACTAGGGTCAACTTTGGGCTGTCACATAATTTCAAGCAAATTCAGCTGAACTAAATTAAAGTATAATGTGAACATCCTAAATAACATTGAGACAACTTAAATATTAACAAATCATAACACATAAATTCGGCTGGACAAATTTAAAACATGTAATAATTTAGACAAATTAAATGACATCTAGACACCTTTAATTCAGCCAAATCAAGACATATTAAACACTTGTAATAAATTAAGACATATTTAAAAGCTGTAATGAAACTTATTTACATGCTTATTTAAATGGTCTAAAACTCCAGCAAATAAAGTTAATTTAGCTAAAGAGCTAATAATGAGCGGAATTGAATTTTAAACCAAGCTCAAACAAGCTGAATTAAGCTCATGTGAGCTAAAATAAAATTCGGTGAGCTGAACCAAGCTAAATGGAGCTTGAGGAGCTGAATTCAAGCTGAAATCAAGGACATCCTTGACCAGGGTCATATCATTCCCCCCTTCTTTAGAACGACTTGTCCTCAAGTCGAGCCATTGGTTCACTCGATCGCAGCAACTTTTACTTAGCTTTCCTCGGTCGAACGGGATGGATTGGAATTGGGACAACTGAAAGGAATAACCATGAGTTAACAAGAATGGTTTCAAATAAATTTGTAATCCAAATGCAAGCAAAATAGAATAAGAGAATCCCATGGGAGTGGACAGATGCAAAGCAACATGTTCACAACCATGCAAACAAACTAATTTACTCGTTAATGCCTCGTCAATAATTCGAAACGAAAATGAACATGTTCTAAGGCAATCAAATGTCTCAAATCATTTCCACAAGTCATAACCAATATGTGAATAACGAATCAAATCAACAAAACAATCTTTGGCACCACCTAAAGAGAACAACGATGTTTCAAAAAGTTCACGAGCCTTACCTTTAAAAGTAGTAAAACAAAGATCATTTTTACCTTGCTCGATCAACACAAACCTTCGCTCCTCGGGAGTATATTGTAGTTGAAGCTTTTCAATTTGACTCTCCATCTTTGGCGGTTGAAAGAGCAAAGGAATCAAGCTCAATTTACATCCAAAATAAATATAAAATTCTTTCAATCGATCATGCATCCAAAATTTTAGTTGATCAAAACTTGCATATATCAAATTATCAAACAGTCTTGATATGTCATTATTGCAAACAAGTGAACTCAATCGGTTCAAAAGAAAAATAACCATACATGATCGCACGCAATCAAACTCAACAGCATTTTCAACACGATCAATGTCAGAAATAGATTTATATGGGTTTTCATCTTGCGTAGTCAAAAAGTACCAAAGACGTTGGATTACAATTTCGTTTGTTTGCAGATCAGCATCGCAATTTGTACTAACTTTATTCTTGCATTCATCGTTCAAAACATACACTTCAAGGCTAACCAAAGGAAAACAATCATTTGTGTCAGGATACAAATATTTTTCAAAATCCACAACATCAATCAAATCGTTTGCACTAAGTTTGGAATGCCCAAGTTTCCCACGAAACGAGTCAACATAGCAAATTCCAGGCTTGAACTCACGATTTTGATCACTTATTCCATAGTCCAGTAAAAATTTCATTCTCACAGGCATGCTTATACAAAAGGATTTCGTGTAAAAATATAAAAGATTCACATAACCATGACAATTGAATAAATCAAACCTTTTATGTGGATACCTCCAATCTCGCACGTCCAAAATTTGCACAAGCTGAAATAATCCAATATTATCAACAAAATTTTCAACACGAATCACGTCAAATACACAACTCTTCATGCCTCCATTTAAAATAAAATTATTATCAAACAAAGAATGACAATTAGCCATGTCAAGACATGAAACCTTTTCAAAGACTAAATCATCATCAATATTATCACAAACATTCAAGTGGAATAATGGGGACCCACACGGCATAGATCCCTCACCTTTCTTACCTTTATGTGCCGGTGGACAAGGGTCTTCTATGTTCTTACCTTTCTGAATCAACTTGAATCGCCTCTCATCAGGGAAGTATTGTAATTGAAAATCGTCGCACGAATCTTTAGAATTCTGAAAAGATGAAATAGAACAAGAACAACTCACATGTGGGTTAGTAAAAACAACGCTCACTTTTTCTTGTTCTCTCTCATCTCTTTCACTATTTTCTTTGGCAAACTCTTTTTCTTTTCCACTCAATTTCTATTGAAACTCTCTTTCAATTTCTTTTTCCACTCTTTCTTTTTCTTCTTTTTCAAACTCTTTTTGCTTTTCACTCTCTTTTCTTTTTGAAATCTCATTTTCATCTTTTTCTTTTATTTCTTTTTCTTTTTCTCTCATTTCTTTTTTTCTTCTCTCAATTTCATTCAAGATTCGTTCATTTTCTTGCATCAACATCTCTTGTTTTTCTTTTCTTCTATTTTCTTTTTGTCTTGTTCTTTCATTACAAGAAGATGATAACTTATAAGAACCATAACGACAAGCTTCTCGTTTGAAAGAAATGGCAGATTCATCATGCAAGTCACGATCATCTCTTTGTGAATAACCCTCCGTATTCGAGTACTTTGACATTCTTGAAACACGTTCGCCTCTTCGTAAATAATCCTTCGTAGTTGAATAAATTGAGGCATTTGTAGAGACATGATTACCTTTTTGTATATCATCTCGGAAGGACTCAAACTCGTAGTTTGCTTCTCTTGGTCTCGAACGCCTTGTTGAATAGACGTCTTGATAAGAGTCTCTTGTCGAGTAGTGTCGTCGGAATGATCTTAACTCCGTCTCTTGTCTCGATGGAATTTGTTTTTGTTGGGCTCTTGTCTTTATTCGATCCAATCTATCATGCAATTTATCAAAATTTGATTTCACCATTCTACGCATTTCTTGCATTAAATATTGGAAATCTGATTCAGAAAATTCTTCTTGAAACATGATTTAATTCTCACCACAAAAATCTCAAGTTCGCTCAAAAAGAAAAATTCACTCACTCGTGTTTGAACTCTCTTTTAGGCTTTTTTTTTTCGAATGAACTCACACTCTCTTGCCTTTTGCCACTCGACCTCGTCTCACAAATTCGTAATTCGTCTCGATAGACTTAATTTGCTGCTTGAGGGTCGGTTTCAAAATAGGTTACAAAGGAATGATGTGGGTGTAGGGTAGGCTAAACAAAATAAAATCAAGGCTAAGTGTGGCTTAGAAGATGAATGGAAGAAAATGCCAAACTTACAAACTCGAAACACTTTTTTTTTTTATATCGAAAATTTTTTTTTTAATTGCGTGAAATTTCACTACGGGGGATATAAAAGGGTGTAAAATGAGATTTTGAAAAAATTTCTATTGAAGGGTGTAAAACGGATATTTCACGTTCTTTTCGTCTGCACCTAAACCGTATGCAAATTTTTTTTTCTTTTCAATTTTTTTTTCAATTTTTTTTTCGAACTCTTTTTTTTTACGTACCTATTTCAAAATTGACTTCGAGTGCTCGTACTTCTCGTTTTTACCAGCTCTGATACCAAATGATGTGATCCGGCTCGGTTGATTGAGTCGAGTTCACTTAAGTTGCCCGATCGTCGACGAGAAGTTCGTTCGAAATTGTTTTAAGATGAAGATTGTTTTCAGTTTAAGCGGAAGACTTTTAAAAGGGTTCAAAAGATAGGCTAAATTCGGATATTTTGTAGGTTCGGTTTAATAAGAAAAGAAATAAAGTTTATATTTAATAAATAGGATGGAGATGAAAAAAATGAACTTAAGTATTAAGAACGATTCAATACTATGTAAAGTATTGCCCCGGGACTTATATTGCTTAAGGTGGGTTTAATGGAAGTCGAAGATGGACCTTGACTCGTTACCTATAGAGAGGTAGGAACCAAAGGTATAAAAAGGTGGATGAACGCCACACCAGGATGGTGATAAGTTCAAAAGAGAACGATAGACGCCACTAGCACGCTAGATAAGTCAGATCGAAACTCGTACGAATTTAAAGAGGAGAAAACTCACTCTTTGAACAAAGTTCATTCAAATGATCAAAAGTCAAAAGTCAAAAGTCCTTTTACAAGAAATTCAACAACTATTTATAGCCTTCCAACTAGTAGCTGAATGGACAAATTCAAGACTTAGTTTCTAAGTAAACAATGAACTAAAATTCAGCATGAATGCAAAATTATTAGCCCATGTAGATTCGGCTGAATGAGAGCTCCAATGGTCATCTTCTAGATGGGCAAATGCACCTTGAACATCTTGGATGTGCATGAATAGGCTAGGTTCGGTCAATGAACATAATGGGGTCATTCATGAAGCAACTATTGCTGAAAAATTACCAGCATTAATTGGCAATTTGAAGAGCCATTTAGAAGTGTGAACGGACGGTTTTGAAGGGCCATGAGGTGCGAACATGGTTGAACCGAACAGCCATAGTGTGAACAGCCTTTATACTTCCTTGAGAAGAGAATTGGCCAATCTTGAAAGGATGAAAAGCTTGGTCACTTTGGCCGAATAGTTGCCTTAAAAAACTCCAAAAATTAATCAGCTTTAATGCATTAAATCAGCTGCACATGCATCTTCAAATTCATTGAATCTCCATGCATGAATCTGCCCAATTCATCTTCAAATTCGGCTGCACCTAAAAACACACATGAACTTAATTAATTTCAAGCAAATTCAGCTGAACTAAATTAAAGTATAATGTGAACATCCTAAATAACATTGAGACAACTTAAATATTAACAAATCATAACACATAAATTCGGCTGGACAAATTTAAAACATGTAATAATTTAGACAAATTAAATGACATCTAGACACCTTTAATTCAGCCAAATCAAGACATATTAAACACTTGTAATAAATTAAGACATATTTAAAAGCTGTAATGAAACTTATTTACATGCTTATTTAAATGGTCTAAAACTCCAGCAAATAAAGTTAATTTAGCTAAAGAGCTAATAATGAGCTGAATTGAATTTTAAACCAAGCTCAAACGAGCTGAATTAAGCTCATGTGAGCTAAAATAAAATTCGGTGAGCTGAACCAAGCTAAATGGAGCTTGAGGAGCTGAATTCAAGCTGAAATCAAGGGCATCCTTGACCAGGGTCATATCAACACCTTTTGGCCAAATAGGTGCCTTGGGGAGCCAAATGGATCAGCCACCATTCATTGAAAGAGGCCTTACATGCACCGTCCCATACATTGAACCTATCATGCATGAACCTTGTTTAATTACTCTCCAAATTCAACTCACCTACAAAAACACATGAACCAAAATTAAATCACATAAAATTCAGCTGAACAAACATTAATATAATTTAGACACACTAATTAAACATAAATTAAATTAGACAAATTTAATAAAGTCTTAACAAGACATATTAAATTCGGCCAAGACACATTTAAAACATGTTATAAGTCAAAACATAATTATAAGCTGTAGTAATTTAAGCTAAATTAATAAATTACTTAATTTATTCAGACATTAAAATAAATGAGTTTAAATAAACTTAAGCCAAGCTTAAATGAGCTAAAGTAAGCTAAATTGAGCTCAAACGAGCTAAATTAAGCTCATGTGAGCTAAATCGAGCTGGGAAAAACTAAGATTGAGCTTGTCGAGCTGAGATTGAGCTTCATCTTGCACTTGCGGCCCTCGTGTTTTAGGCCAATCATGATAGCAACGAGTGGTGCCACAACATGATGCGATTGAGATCGCATCAGTGGCCCAATTTGTAACAATTTTAATTGTTTAATTTAATTTTTAGACTTTAGGAATATTATATGTAAAAATTCAGCCCAAGCAGCCCATTAAAATGACTTGGTCGAATTTCCCTCTTAAATTTGTTAATTAGGTTTTTTTAAGTTTTCCTAATGAGATTACGAAATAGTTATAAGGCTTATTTATAGGCATGGCCGGCCACCCTTGTTACACACATTACAATTACATTGAAAATTTCAAATTCTCTTTGAGTTCTTCAAGAATTTTCTCTTGAGTTTTCTTTAGAAGTAGTTTTAACAATCTTTTTTTATTGTGTGAGCCATCTTCAGCCTTCTTCTTGCCATTGATCTTCTTTGGAGGGGGAGATTAGAGCCGTTTGAAGGGAGTTGTGAAATCTTTATCGATTTCAAGGCTTCTTAGGACTTATATTTATTTCTTACTGTCATTCTTTCTTTTTAAATACTGCTTGCGTCAATTTTTATTTAATTAATTTGTTTGTTGTTCTTGTTGCGTTTCAGACTTTCCAAAACATCCAAGATCTGATTCGCCTCCTTCTTCATTAAAGATCAGATCACCCCCCTTATGATGTGATCTGGCCCGGGTTAATTGAGTCGTTTCGCAAAGTTGCCCGATCGTCTACGAGGAGTAGTTGGAGTTGTCAAAATTGGGTGATTTAGGCCAAGGGTTGCGAAAGCTTTGAGAGGGGTTTAGATGAGTGGTTTGGTGTTGATAAATTCGGTTTAGAATAGAAACAAGGTAGGTTAGAAAAAGGTAATTGATGGAGATGGAAAATAAAACTTAAACGTCAAGAATGTTCAATACTAAAATGTATTACCCAAGTCTTATATTGCTTAAGTAGAAATTTGATGAAGGATAGAAGCGAACCTTGACCCAATACCTATATAGAGGTAAGAACCAAAGGTATAAAAATATGGTTGAACGCCACACCGGTTTGGTGATAAGTTCAATTGAGTTTGGATGGATGCCACTAGCAAGCTAGATAAGTCGCTTCGAGACTCAAACGAAAGAAGAGAGGAGGTAACCTCACAAGAACAAAAGTTCTATTAAGTTTAATAATTAAATTCTGTAACCTTTTACAATAAACAAGTAAGCTATTTATAGGCCAAGACTAAGCTAGCCGAATGGTCAACTTAATGGCTAAGAATTCAGCCATGAATATGCTAGAAATTTCTAGAAAGAAATCATTAATTTGCTGTAGCTGAATTCAGCTGAATGTGCATGAATGAAGCATTAAAAATTCGGTTCATGTTTGGAGATGATGCATGGATTGACCGAATCATCATGTTGCTTCACTTGATGCATTCATGCATCCTTAACCTTGAAGAATCTCCATAATTCCATGAATGTGCAGCCCTTTAATGATCCTACATCTCCCTTGGCTGAATGAGGCATTAATGTGCCTAAAATACTTTAATGGTCATCTTGAAAATGCATGAATCATGCATGAAATGTCCCATGTACTTTTCCCCCATAAATATTGATACGACCCGCCCCCGGGAACGGCTATTGTTTCAGCCTACAAGCGAGGCTCGTCGTGTTTGCAAGCTGGACGTAGCTCAATCTTATTTTGTGGAGCTTCATTTAGCTCGTTTCCAGCTCCTTTCAAGCTCAATGAGCTCGAACTAGCTCAATTTCATTAAGACCTTATTATAGTAGCTGAAATAATTATTTGAGTCATTTAATTAGTTTATTACAGCTCAATTAATATTCATTATTTATTTGGTTTAAAATCTGGACAAATTTAATTATGCATGATAATTGAGTTATAATTATATGTTATTAATTTGTCTTAATTTCTACAGCTCATTAATATGTTTTTTATGCATGTTTTAATGTGTCAATTTTATTACATGTTTTAATTATGTCCTAAGGTGGCCGAATTTAATGTGCATAATTTTTGTGTCATTTGCTACCAAATTAATGTGTTTAAAAATGTATTTGATTTATTGAATAAATTTGCTGTAGGTACATCCCATTTGGACGTCCTTGGTGCATGAATGAATTAAAAGAAGATACATGTAAGGGGACGGCACATGCATGTTTGGGGAATTAAATTTGGCTGCTGTTTGAAGTATCCTAGGTGACATTCGGCCAAAGAAGCTATTGTTTCCTACTCCCAAGTTGACCATTCAGCTGACTTTTAATTCTTTTCACATTGCTGGATTCATCTTGGCTGTTCGGTTCTATATGTTCACATGCCATGACTCTTCAAAGCTGAGTTTTCACACCTTGGTGGCTGCTCATTACCTCCTTTAATTGCTGATCACTTTTCAACAAAAGTTGCCAATTAATTGAGTTTGTTTAAGTCCATTAACCGAACCTAGCTGCTGTCATGCATCTTTCCAAGCTTCTAAGTTCATTGCTCTTTCTAGAAGATGACCATTGGAGCTCCATTCAGCCGAATTTAGTTAAGCACATTAAAGGAATTCATTTGCTTAATTCTTAAGCATTCATATGACTATTCGGCTAGCCTAGTCTTTGTCTATAAATAGTTGTTAAATTCAATTTGTAAAGGGACTTTTGACATTTTAATTAGCAAATTGCTGCCAAATTTGTGAGGCATTTTCTCTCAAATTTCGTTCGAGACCCGTAAGACTTATCTAAGCTTTTTAGTGGCGTCTTTCCGAGTCTTTTCCGAACTTATCACTCCTTAAACCCGAGTGTGGCGTTCACCTTTGATACCTTTGGTTCATACTTTCCTAAGTATCGGGTCAAGGTCCTTTTCAACCATTTCCAATTCATTTAGGTCCTATAAGTTTCGGGTCGACACTTTTCTTTAGTGTTGGTTCATTCTTGACCTCTTTGAACCATTACCAATTCGAACCAAATACCATACCATTTCGTACCAATTCCATACTATTTCGAACCAATTCCCAAATACCAAAACGTACCAAAACCAAATACCATTTCTTAATTATCCTAAACCGAACTCGTCCATTCTATTCATACCTTTTCGACTTAAACCAAATCCACATCCAACTTTGCACGAACTTATCTTACTTCTTTGAACACAAATATATTCTATCTCCTTCTCGTCTATTCTACTTCTTCGTTTACGATCGGGAACTAAACGACTCGGACTCAACTACTAAACCGAGATCGTATCAAATATGATCCATGAATCTTCAAATACATGAACTTTCAGCAACTCCCTCTTGCATGAACGTCCCAAATGCATGTGCTACTTTAAATGCCATCCATTGAACCTCAATTGTGCATGCACACTCCCATACATTGCACCAATCCGTTCATGAACCTGCAGCAAATAACATCAGCAAGTTAAATGCATTTCAGACACATTAAATTAGCAGCATATGAACTCAATAATTTGCACATTAAATTTGGCCATACATATTAATAAATTCAGACATATTTAAAACATCATAATTAATTAAGTATTTAATTTAGATATAATTAAAACACTTAATTAATTATTTGTCCAGATTTTAACAAATTAATTAACTTAAAATAAACAACTAATTCAACTAAAGACAAATTAAATGGTTTATTTCAGCAAAATAAATGCAAACTAAAGAAAGCTAAAAATAAGCTCATTGGGTTAAGATTGAGCTGAATTGAGCTCGAATGAGCTGACTTGAGCTCAAGTGAGCTAGAAACGAGCTAAACGGGGCTCAACGAAAAGGAATTGAACTAATTCAGCTCGCATGGATTTGCAAACAATGCTTAGGGAGCTAGTCCAAAAGTGTGCCCGAGGCGTGGTCGTATCATCCCCTCCCTCTTTAAAGCGATTTGTCACCAAATCGGGCCATTTGCTCGCGAAAAATCGTTCAAGATTTTGAAAGCCACAAATGGCTTGGATCGAAAGAAGCTCCTTCGCATGCCCTCCCTCTTTAGAAGGTTACCGCCTCACATCGTTACCTATAAAAGAATAAAACGAATTAGTAGCACGATGAAGGTTAAGCACAAAGGAACTTTCTGAAATTTGATTCACAATTCGAACAAATAAACCGATACCAGGGTCAAAAATAGAAATTGTTCTTACCATTTTTTTCGATAGAAACAAACCTAAATCACAAAACAATCGAAAGGCATAATCTCGAAGGTCAGAATTACAAAATCCAAGCCCTTTTAACAAGAACAAAGAATAATAATCTCCGGGGTCAAAAACAAAATTTTCTCTTGCCATTCCAATTTGATTTGGCAATTTCATGACAGACTTCATAGAAAGAACACTAAGCAACTCAAAATCATTATCATGCAAAACATGCTCGGATCTTTTAGACCACAGTTGAGAACAACCTCCGGAAACAAAATTTTGATTTTGACTTAACAAACCAACAAGATTCACATGTCTCATTTCAAACTTAAAGATAAAGCATCATACAAACAAAGATTGTTTACACATTCATTCAAACAAAATTTACAATGCTTGCTTTCTTTCATGGATGATTCATAATAACAAACTCCAGGATTAAACACATGATTTGACTACTCGATCCAAATGGCAACGAGGGTGTTAGCATACTCAAATTCAAACAAGCAAACCCTTTAAATTTCGTTCGAAAAGATTTACGAAAACATGGAAATTTCACACCACAAATTAGATAATTCACATGATCAACACAACCAAATAGATGATATGTCGACTTTTGATCACACAATTCCATATTTTGTTGGTGCTGTTTTATTCGTTCTTCATCAAAAATCTTGCTGATGCCATACTCATCAATACATTTCCATTCCTTTTCAACAGGATCAGTTAGAATGAACAAATTATACGGACTTTCATCTCAAGCATCCAAAACATGCATTCCATTGCAAGTTAAAGATAAACAACCAATACCATCAAGAAAATAATATTTTTCAAAAACAAGAATCTTCTTATCATCAAACAAAACAAATGGATCATCATCAATCAAAGAATGACAAGTAGCCACGTCAAAGTTTAGATTTTTTTCTAAAGCCCAAATCATCAACAATGTGTCCACCAACAATCGAATAAGGCAGAGGTGCTTTAAAATTTTCAACATTCATACCTTGCTTACCTTGAAACATTGGAAGAATGATATCTTGCAATTGATCGTGATGGAAATCAGTAGGAAACAAATGATGATTAGAGCATTGCAAGACTCTTTTCTAGGAAAAATCAACATTTCGATCCAAGGTTAAACAACAAAACAAATGTTTGAATGGGCTTTCTCTAAGACCAACAAAATGGTCGAATTGATCGATAGAAAACAAATCACAATCAGAATGAAGACCAAAAAGATTCTTACCTGACTTACCTTCGAAAGTTTGAAAATTATTCACAACATCCAACTTACCTTTTTCAATTAATTGAAAACGTCGTATGTCAGAAAGATAATGAAGTTGGAACCAGTCCGTGGGTGAAATTTTGCAAACCTGAAACGAAGAAGAATCAAAAGGCAAACTCAAACAGGGGTTAGCAAAAATTTTCCTTACTTTTTCTTGCTTGCTTTCTTCACTCGTTTCTTTTGCGAACTCTTTTTCTTTTTCACTCGATTTCTTTTCAAGCTCTCTTTCAATTTCTTTTTCCACTCTTTCAATTTCTTTTTCAATCTCTTTTTGCTTTTCACTCTCTTTCATTTTTGAAATCTCATTTTCATATTTTCTTTTTCATTTCTTTCATTTTCATTTTCTTTATTCTTTTCTCGCTCAAAATCTTTTACAACCAAATTTTTCAATTTGATTTGGTCCTCATGGACTTGTTCCGGTGTGAGCGGTGCTAAGGTGATTTTCCTTCCTTGATGCTTGAAGGAATACCTATTGGTACATTCATCGTGAGTGACCTTGTGATCCAATTGCCATGGTGCTCCCAGCAACAAATGGCAAGCTTGAATAGGTACCACATCACAAACGACTTCGTCTTGGTATCTGCCGATGGAATATTCAACACGCACTTGTTGAGTAACTTCAAATTCACCTTTGTCGTTAAACCACCGCAGCTTATAAGGTTGGGGATGCTCGGTAACGAGTAAGCCAAGTTTTTCCACCATTCTAGTGCTGGCCACATTTGAACTAATGTCACCATTAACAATGATGCAATAAATTTTATCGTGGACACGACATCGAGTATGAAACAGATTCTTATGTTGCAGTTCGTTCTCCAATTGTTGAAGACTTGAACTCATTTTGATGTCAACGTTAACAGGTGTCAAATCTTCTTTATCTTTGTCGGATAGTACTTGGAGTTCTCCTTTTTGTATTCGTCGGAATTCAGATCGCATTATCCTTTGCATTTCTTGCTTCCATACTTGGAATTCACATTCAGAAAATTCTTCAGACATGTTTCAACAAAATGTTAGAAAACACAAGATAAATTAGAAAGAAAAATAATCCTCACCACAAAATCTCACAAGTTCTCTCGCAAAGAAAATAATAAATGGCACACCACTCGTGTTTCACTCTTATTTGGCTTTTCTTCTCTCGAATGAACTCACGCTCTCTTGCCTTTTACCATTCAACCTCGTCTCACAAATTCGTAATTCGTCTCGGTAGACTTAATTTGCTGCTTGAGGGTCGGTTTCAAAATGGGTTACAAGGGATAATGTCAGGTGTAAGGTAGGCTGAAAAAAGAAAAAAATTGGTTTAAAGTGTGGCGTTGGGATGGGTAAATAATGGTAGGAAGGGAAACTTGATGATCGGAGTAATAAGAGATGAAAATAAAACTCGCAAGACTTTTCACTTCTTTTTTTTACTTTTTTTTTTCTGTTTTTTTCTCACTTCTTTTTTTTTCCTTTTTTTTGAATTTTTTTTTGAATTTTGATTTTTTTTGTGATACCCCAATACAATAGTAAGGTAAATACAAGGAAGGAAAAAAAATTAAATTACAACTCGAAATTTTTTTTTGATTTTTTTTACGTTCCGAACCTACTTGCGGCCTTGTTACGAACGTTGGTGCTCCTCGTTTTGCAAGCTCTGATGCCAAATGATGTGATCCGGCCTGGGTTAATCGAGTCGTTTTGCAAAGTTTCCCGATCGTCTACGAGGAGTAGTTGGAGTTGTCAAAATTGGGTGATTTAGGCTAAGGGTTGCGGAAGCTTTGAGAGGGGTTTAGATGAGTGGTTTGGTGTTGATAAATTCGGTTTAGAATAGAAACAAGGTAGGTTAGAGAAAGGTAATCGATGGAGATGGAAAATAAAACTTAAACATCAAGAATGTTCAATACTAAAAAGTATTGCCCGAGTCTTATATTGCTTAAGGTGAAATTTGATGAAGGATAGAAGCGAACCTTGACCCAATACCTATATAGAGGTAAGAACCAAAGGTATAAAAATATGGTTGAACGCCACACCGGTTTGGTGATAAGTTCAATTGAGTTTGGATGGACGCCACTAGCAAGCTAGATAAGTCGCTTCGAGACTCGAACGAAAGAAGAGAGGAGGTAACCTCACAAGAACAAAAGTTCTATTAAGTTTAATAATCAAATTCGGTAACCTTTTACAATAAACAAGTAAGCTATTTATAGGCCAAGACTAAGCTAGCCGAATGGGCAACTTAATGGCTAAGAATTCAGCCATGAATATGCTAGAAATTTCTAGAAAGAAATCATTAATTTGCTGTAGCTGAATTCAGCTGAATGTGCATGAATGAAGCATTAAAAATTCGGTTCATGTTTGGAGATGATGCATGGATTGACCGAATCATCATGTTGCTTCACTTGATGCATTCATGCATCCTTAACCTTGAAGAATCTCCATAATTCCATGAATGTGCAGCCCTTTAATGATCCTACATCTCCCTTGTCTAAATGAGGCATTAATGTGCCTAAAATACTTGAATGGTCATCTTGAAAATACATGAATCATGCATGAAACGTCCCATGTACTTTCCCCCATAAATATATCCATGAATCTTCAAATACATGAACTTTCAGCAACTCCCTCTTGCATGAACGTCCCAAATGCATGTGCTACTTTAAATGCCATCCATTGAACCTCAATTGTGCATGCACACTCCCATACATTGCACCAATCCGTTCATGAACCTACAGCAAATAACATCAGCAAGTTAAATGCATTTCAGACACATTAAATTAGCAGCATATGAACTCAATAATTTGGACATTAAATTCGGCCATACATATTAACAAATTCAGACATATTTAAAACATCATAATTAATTAAGTATTTAATTTAGATATAATTAAAACACTTAATTAATTATTTGTCCAGATTTTAACAAATTAATTAACTTAAAATAAACAACTAATTCAATTAAAGACAAATTAAATGGTTTATTTCAGCAAAATAAATGCAAACTAAAGAAAGCTAAAAATAAGCTCATTGGGTTAAGATTAAGCTGAATTGAGCTCAAATAAGCTGACTTGAGCTCAAGTGAGATGGAAACGAGCTAAACGAGAAGGAATTGAACTAATTCAACTCGCATGGATTTGCAAACAATGCTTAGGGAGCTGTTCCAAAAGTGTGCCTGAGGCGTGGTCGTATCACCTTATTATTGGCAACAAAGATCGTTCAAGATCCCTAAAATTCATTGTTCTTGCCAATTTCTTCTTTTCAAATCTGATTGATTCGGTTGCTGGAATTTTTAGGGAAAATTAGTTGCTGTTTCGATTTGGGCAAATCATCATCTCCTTGGGTTTTAAGAACCATTTTAATTCCTGAATTTTTTCTTTTCTTTTTGCCGACCCAAATCCCTAATTTTCTATTTAAAATCTAATTGTTTTCTTTGATTTGAATTCTAATTCGTTTTCTTTCGTAATTGATAGGATCGGCTGTTGGGGAATTATTTCCTAAGTTCAAATCGATTCTTGGTTTCCAAGAATAGCCGTCTCTAAGGGTGTTTTTGATTCTTGCTGTTCATTGATAGTTTTTATTTCAGATCTAATGAATCTAACTTCAATTCTGTGTTTTGTTTCAGATCTGATCGTCTAGAGCCTCGTAGGAATTTTCTCGTGACTTGACAACTCAATCTTGGTCTGCGCATAACCCCCTATCAGTCTGTGCACAACCCTTTATCATTTGGTATCAGATTTTGAGCATCTTGGGTGATTTCTAAACTGATCTCCTTTTAAAAACATTAAACAACAGTTTTTACCCAGAAAAATTTTTGGAAAAAATATCATTTGAGTGGGTAAACGTTTTCCGATTGGTCTAAAATTTTATATCCATATTTGTGGCACAATTATAGAATACTAAAAAATATTTCCCGTAAAAAAATCAGTAGAAAAAGTCAAAAAAAATTGAAAAAGATGAAATTAAGAAAAAATTAAAAAAATATTGAGCGGGTTAATTTTAGTGCCAAAACTTTCCAGATCAAATATAAAATATTTAAGGACATTCCAGTTTAAATTTTGTGATTTTTGGAGATCAGGAACACCCTGAACAAAGTTGTCAAGTGACTTTGCAGTTTTTCGGGATTTCAGGTTTCAACAATTTTTATTAATTCTTAGCTGTAGGTTTTCATTTGTTTTTCCTTTATTCTTCCTTTATAATAATATCTAACACCTCCTTGTTTCTTGTGTTAGTAGGATTTAAAAGTGTGCACAATTCTTCCTTGGTGCGACACATATCAGTTGGTGTCTCGTCACTTTTTGGACTCATAGTGCAATTAGGATTCCTTGGTAGTTACGGTTTATACACTTTCCAAATTGATTGATATAGACTCTACTAAAGAACTCACAAGACTGAATTCTACCTCTTTGAGAATTTGGTTTTCCTTTTGAGTGATTAACGGTGAGGTTTGTTAATTTTTTTGAGTGTTAACTTTTGGTGACCTAGTTCTTAAAAGATCCCCTCATTTTGATTTGATTAATTGTTATTCTTTGATTAAGGTTGATAAAGTCATTACGAAAGGAAGTGTGAGTTGTTATTCTCTTGATTTGCCTTGTGTAAAATACGCGAATTTGTGCAAATCTATTTTGGTGAATAAAAAAAGTTTTGAATGTATGTTGGTATGTATGCGAAAATCCTCATGGTTTAACTTGATTGGTTTAATGAAATCTTTGTTACACTTCGGCATGACTAATCAAAATCAAGTTTTTAAACCCGGAATCTGTTTTGGTATATTTTGATGGAAAATAAAGCATCATCTATTGTGTGCAAATACTTTCTATTGTTTTGATACTTGATTTTTGAATAAGGTAACAAAATTTGCCAAATTTGTTTTCAATTTATATTTGTGCCTTAAACAGTTTCTGTGGTTATACATGAAGTTTAAGTTCCATTTGATAAAGGTTAACTCAACAACGGAGCTTCGACTACACTATGCCCCTGATGAGCGAAGGTTTGTATTATATGGAAAAGGTAAAATCGACCCTTATTCTTCTGCTTATAAAGGTAAGATGCTTGAAACTTTTGAAACACCTTTGTACTCCTCGGATATTGACAAAGATCGAGTTGATGATTTAATTTTTGTAAAACACTTAGATCGAAACGTGCTTGACTGTCCTATTTTATTTATTGATGATCTATCTATTTTGATGGTTGATAAAAAGATTATTGTTTTTGATCATTTTTATGATGCATGTGTGAGTGACTCTATAGTCCGTCGATTAATGCATGGTATGATTGTGCAACTTTGTGAACCGTGTGAACCTTTTCAAATACCTACTTGTGACGATTACGTTTACCATTTGATTTATTACTCGCGATTTATTCATGGTTTGTGGAAACAATTTGAGATGATTGAATGCCTTAAAACATGTCCATCTTTGTTTCGAATATTTGACGAGGCATTGGTGAGTAAATTAGCTTATTTGCATGGTTATCTGAATCTTTCCAGTCGCATGGGTTATACTTGTTTTGTTATGCTTATGATTGGACTACAAGTTTGTTTGCGTTGCTATTTACTAACTCATGGCTATTCTTTTCAGTGGACTCAATTGTCATTAGTCCCGTTCGATCGAGGAAAGTCGAGTCCATTTGATTTTTCAGATTCGAGGACGAATCTTTTTGAGGAAGGGGGGAATGATACGAGCCACAAAGGCCCAATTCAAGCTCAAGGACGTGATGGGCTAAAATTACCACAAGGCCCAATAACGGGGTCAAAGGCCAGACAAATGCGTTCAAAACTAAATGGAACCATTCAAGAATTTATTAGCAAGGTCTTAGATGCGTACACGAAGGAAAAATAAAATCAAGATTCACTTTCTTATTTTCAAGAAAATCAAGAAACCGAATCTTGGTCCAATTTTGCTGTTTGGAGTGATTTCAAGAATCAAGAAAATTAAGATTTCAAATCTTTGAAGTCTTGGTCCAAGAAACCGAATCTTGCAGCTAAGGCGCATTGGATCTCCGTTACGAGCATCAACAAACCAATTTTGGTAGGAAATGGACTACAAGCCCAAGTTCTTGAAGGCAAGGCCCAATAAGATGTTCCAAGCCCAATCCAGAAAGTTAAATGAGACTTAGTTGAAAATCAGGCCAAATTGTCAAAGTGGCCCAATTTGTAAAATTTTAATTCTTTAAATACTTATTTTCAATTTTAGACTTTAAAAACTTAGTTTCAATTTTAGACTTTATAAATTAATTACTATGTAAATATTCAGTCCAAGAGGCCCAATTAAAAGCCCTTGGCCGAATTTCCCTTTAAATCAAATAATTAGGAGTTTTTTTAGTTTTAGTTTTCTAATAGGGTTAGGAAAATAATAGAGGCCTATATATATGTAAGGCTTGGCCGGCCATACACATTATACTTTGAAGAATACATTGAAATCAATTTTTTTTTGTTGAGTGAAAATTCTCTTTGAGTTCTCCAAGAATTTTCTCTTGAGTTTCCTTTAGAAGGAGTTTTAACAATATTTTTGATTGTGGGAGCCATCTTCAGCCTTCTTCTTGCCATTGTTCTTCATTGGAGGGAAGATTAGAGCCGTTTGAAGGGAGTTGTGAAATCTTTCTCGATTTCAAGGCTTCTTAGGACTTTATCTTTATTTTTCTTGCTGTTCAATCTTTTTAATTCTCTGCTTGTGTCAATTTCATTATCTAACTTGTTTAAACTCTCTTGTTGCGTCTCCAGCCCCGTTCAACCTTCAAGAATCTGTTCGGCATCAACCTTGGACAACAAGAAACGTTTTGATTTCACAAACCCCTCTTTCTTGCCGTCCAAACCCTAGATCTAATTCAATTTGATTTTGTGATGTGCTGAGTTTGTTTTGTTTCTGTTTTGTGTTTACTTGACAGATTCGGCTGATTGGAGTCCTTCTTGAAGCTTAATTTCGCGTTCTTGGTTTCCAAGATTCTCTATTAATAAGTGTTTCGATTCTAGGTTGATTCTTTATTGTTTTGGGTGTTTTACTTCAGATCTTTTAATTCTAAGTTCGATATTTCTGTTTCGTTTCAGATTCGATTGTCTAAACTTTTCTTAGGAGTTTTCCCGTGACTTGGCAACTCGATCTTGGTCTGCGCGCAACCCTCTATTAAGGCACCAATTGATTTGTGTCCCATCGAGGAGAATTGTGCACACTTTTAAATCCTACTAACACAAGAAACAAGAAGGTGTTAGATAGTGTCAAGGAAGAATACAGGCAAAAGAAATGAAAACCTACAGCTAAGAATCAATAAAAATTGCTGAAACCCGAAAACCCGAAAAATTGTGGAGTAACTTGACAACTTCGTTCAAGGTGTTCCCGATCTTCAAAAATCAGGAAATTTAAACTGGAATGTCCTTAAATATTCTATATTTTATCTGGAAAGTTTCGGCACTAAACTCAACCCGCTGGATATTTTTTTAAATTTTTACTTGATTTCAGCTTTTTCAATTTTTTGACTTTTTCCACTGATTTTTTTTAAGGGAAATATTTTTTAATATTCTATCACAGTGCCACAAATATGCATGTAAAATTTCAGACCAATCAAAAAACGTTTACCCACTCAAATGAATTTTTTTCCAAAAATTTTTCTGGGTAAAAACTGCTGTTTAATGTTTTTAAAAGGAGATCAGTTTAGAAATCACCCAAGAACACCCAAAACGCCCAAAATTTGATACCAAATGATAGAGGGTCATGCACGGATCAAGATCGAGTTGTCAAGTCACGGGAAACTTGTGACAACCCAAATTAGACCCTGGTCGGAATGTGGTTTCGAGACCACATTACCGAGCCAAAAATTTATTTTCGTGTTTTAATTGCATAAATTGTTGTGTGACAGTGAACGTATGAGAAATTAAATGCTTAATATTAGCATTAGGATTGTGAATTCATTCAAAAAGGACCTAGTTGACGAAGTTAGGAAAGATGATAGATGAATTATAAGGATTAATTAATAATAGGTTGAGGAAGCATGGTTTTGCATGTCAATTTGCCCATAAAATTTATGGTGGCCGGCCAAGGAGTGATAATGCTCCACTCATTCTAATTTAAAATGTTTCTTTGGTGAACAAATGATGGGATTAATAATAGAAAAGGGAACAAAAAAAATGGGTGTCATACTTGCCATCACCTAGCCGAAAAACCAAGAAAAAGAAGGGGAGAAAAGAACTTGGGAGGGATTCGGCCATTGCTTGCCTAGGGAGAGTGTTTGATGTTGTGGCATGAAAAATGAGGGAGTTTGAATGCTTAACAAGGAGGGAAGAAGGAGTGTTCATATTTTCTTTCTTTTGCAATTGTTCTAACTAGAGGAAGAAGGGGAAACAAGATTCGGCCAAGGTGGTCCTTTAGACCAAGGTATGTTTAATGTTGTCTTAGAGATGCATGCATGTTTTAAATAGCCCATGTTCAAACCTTGAATCTTGTTGATAACATGAGCAATCGGTCATGAGAAAGTGTTCAAGGAATGGTTGTTGTTCATGTTATTTGGATGAGAAATGGTGAGTTTTGTTGTTTCATGTTAAAGTTAGGTGAATGATGATAGAGGAGTGTTTGAACTATAAAAAAAAGAAGAATCGGCTACCTTGTTATGAGATAGGGCCGAATGTGAGTTTGGTTGTGTTTGAATATTACATGCTTGGTAGAATGGTGGATGAAGGTGCCGATTGTATGTTGGATTGATAGAGTCTTCAAATTGATTTTATGTGTGTATGCATGACCGAATATACGTGGTCACATGAGTAAGGAAGTGAGTTATTTGATATGTGGTAAAAGTTAAGTACTAAATCGAAGGTTGCTAAAAATTGCCATTTCTTAGCCGAATATGTGGTTGATCAATGAAGGAATTGTTGAAGAATATAGGTGAACTTGGTGAGAGCAATCGGCCTAGTGTATAAATGATATGAAGATTTTAGGAAATTGTTTTGGTTAGGTGCATGTATGATTAAGTATATTCGGCAATATACTTAAAGTGGGTACATGATATTACATTATAATTATTGAGCTTAAGTATATGGATATGTGTATATGTGGTCATATAATGACGTCTTGGTTTGAAAATTTAATGATGTGTGATTGCCGAATGTGATAAATAAATTCATGTTATTGGGTTAAATATTGAATACTCTTATTTGTATTATTTAAGCTCAAGAACCTAAAGGAGAGGCGTCCAACAAGGGGAAATCGAAGGTCATCGAGTAGCCGACTCGGAATTATTTTACCCAACATAAAGTAAGTCATTAAGCATGTAGTGGGTATTATTTTAAATGGTCATAATGTGTATGTATTGATGCTGATTGGAATGAATAAATATACATATATATATGCATGTACGTATGTGATGATGAAATTGTTGAATGAATGAAAAGAGGTAAGATGTACTGAGTTGTTGATCTCGGCACTAAACGTGCGGGATAACCATTTATGACCATGAGATTGGCGCTAAGTGCGCGGGATTAAATTGTACAGCACTAAGTGTGCGATTCGACTATGTTGCACTAAGTGTGCGAAATGAATATGATGCACTAAGTGTGCGAATTGACCATGCGGCACTAAGTGTGCGAGTCTAACTATGTAGCACTAAGTGTGCGATTTGATTACGTGGCACTAAGTGTGCGAGTTGATTGTATAGCACTGAGTGTGCGGGCTCAATATACATTCGTGAATCATTATGGACACTATGTGTGCGACACTATTGAGTCGATCGCGGACGGCGGGTCGGGTAAGTGTCTTGAGTACGTGGCTAATAGGTGCTATGCTTATACTTGGTGTTGAGCTCGGTAAGTTCGAACCTATGTGACATATATACTTGAAGTCACGTACATAAAATTATCGTAGGATGGGTGAAAGGCCGTATAGTCGTTTGATTGTAACGAAAATAAATCGATTTATGAAATTGCTTCAATGTCCTATTGATGAGTATATAGAATGTGAATGCATGAATTGATATGAAATTGAATTGATAGGTTGGAGGAACTATGGTATGGTTCGGTATGGATGGAGTAAATTGTCTCGCTCCATTTTGTTTCATCTTGTGATAATGTTGTTGATAGATGGTAGTGCATTGCTTATGACTTACTGAGTTATAAACTCACTCGATGTTTCCTTGTCACCCATTATAGGTTGCTTGGACTCATCTATTTTTGCGGGGTCGGGCCGTCATCGAAGTCATCACACCGGATAGCAAGTTTTGGTACTTTCTTCTTAGTGTGTTTAGAAGATCATTTTGGCATGTATAAGCTAGTACGTTGTGTTTGAATTATGGCATGTAAACTTTAAGCCATGCGAAAATGGCACGAATGTTAGTTTGAAGTGGATCAAGGGTAGGCATGAAATGGACCTAGTTACTTTCGTAACAGATGCTGGCAGCAACAGTGTCATGAGATTGAAAAATCACTAAAAATAGTAGGAGTGGAATTAATTGATGAATAAATTATGTAATCGAAGCTCGATTAGTCTGCTTTCATGAGGAAGTAACGAAAAGATCATATGGGCAGTATATTAAGAGATATTCAGATTTTAGTGGGACAGGGCCAGAACGGTTTCTGGAATCCCTGCTCCGACTTTGGAAATTCATTATAAATTAACCAGAGATAATTAGGGGTCATACCATATATGTACAGATTCCTCTCTGAGTCTAGTTTTCATAGAAACAAACGGCAACAGTATTGAAGCCCCGTGCAGGGAGATATCCAAGTCGTAATGGGCAAAGGTCAGTGTAGTCGACCCCTGCAACTTGGGGAATTTGACTAATAAACTGTACTAATTGGCCCAACCAAAAATTCTAGAAAAAAATACATAGATGGGCACATGAGTCTAGTTTCTGGGAAAAATTACGAAACTGATTTTCGAGTTACGAAACTCAAGATATGATTTTTTAAAACGACTAGTACACAGATTGGGCAGTGTCTGGAAAATAAATTTTGTAAGGGGTTAAAGCCAGTTAACACCTCGTGTTCGACTCCGATGTCGGTTTCGGGTTCGGGGTGTTACAAAACTCCTATGAACACACTAAACGCTTGGATCTGAAACGAAAATACCCAAAACAATAAAGGATCAGCCAAGAATCAAAAAAACTTATGAATAACTATTCTTGGAAGCTAAGAACACGAAATTGAATTCAAGAGAGACTCCAAATAGCCGAATCTAAAAAGAATAACATCAAAAATAGCAAAGTAAATTCAAAGTCCAGCAAAATGAATTGAATCAGATTTAGGATGATAGGACGGCAAGATCAATTAAAAAGGATTACTAAGGAACGTTTCTTGCTGCCAAGAAGGGTACCGATCAGATTCTTGAAGAGTATAATGGCTGGAAACACAACAAAGAGATCAAAACAAGTTAATCAATAGATCGGCACAAGCAGAAAAATTTAAAGAGAAATAAACAGCAAGAAAAATAAAGAAAAGTCCTAAGAAGCCTTGAAATCGATAAAGATTTCACAACTCCCTTCAAACGGCTCTAATCTCCCCTCCAATGTGGAACAATGGCAAGAAGAAGGCTGAAGATGTGATGTGACCATGCCCCAAGCCCCATCAAGTCCTCGTCTTGATTCCCTCGAGCTTCCAAAGGGACCAATGACCCGAGCTAGGTCCAAGCGATTTCATGAAGTTGTTTCAGCTTTGTTGTTCAAGTTTTGGAAGGAGAATCAGCTTGTTGAAGATGAGGAAGCTCGATCCAACTCCTTGAAGAAACCATGCACCTTAGTGCAAGCTAATTTCAGCTCCATTTTAGCTTTTCTAGCTCGTTTCAACTCCGACCAGCTCAATTGAGCTCATTTCAGCTCAATCGAGTTCAATTTAGCTACAATTCAGCTCATTTATTTTATTGGTTGAATAATTAAAGTATTTTATTAACTTAGTTTAAGTTATTACAGCTCATAATTATGTTTTAATTTATTTCATGTTTTTAAAGTTGTCTTAGCCGAATTTAATATGTTTAGCTTAAGACTTTATTTTTGTCTATTTTAAATTTATGTGTTAATTAATATATCTATTTTAATTAATTTGTTCATGTTTCATGTAGGTACAGCCGAATGTGGAGATTCATTCAAGCTAGGTGCATGAACGTCTACTTACAATGCATGATGTGGGAACACAATTAAAGATGATTCATGAATGGGCTGGTTCAATGAACGTAAGGATGATGCATGAATGATTTAATACAATGAATGGAAGAATGCATGAATGTTCACTTACATGCATCGGTTGCTGTCCATTGATCTCCTAAGTACCTATTCGGCCAAAAGGCATCTCTTGGAGTGTCCATTCACACCTTGGCCGAACCTAGACATGTCGATTGCTCTCCCATACATTCACCAAGCCTTCAAGTTCATTTCCTTAGCCATGAAGCTGCCCATTGAAGTACCATTCAGCTGAATTTGGACATAGCCTTTAAAGATACATTTCTAGATTAGTTTAATTCAATTAAAGCCGAATTTACTTAGTCTATTTGGCTTCTAATGTAATCTATAAATAGTTCTTTTCTCTTTGTAAAAAGGTTACAGAATTTGATCAATTAAACTTAATAGAACTTTTGTTCTTGTGAGGTTACCTCCTCTATTCTTTCGTTCGAGTCTCGAAGCGACTTATCTAGCTTGCTAGTGGTGTCAATCCGAACTCCATTGAACTTATCACCGAATCGGTGTGGCGTTCAACCATCTTCCTATACCTTTGGTTCTTACCTCCATATAGGTAACGGGTCAAGGTCCGCTTCTATCCTTCATCAAAATTCACCTTAAGCAATATAAGACTCGGGGCAATACTTTTTAGTATTGAATCATTCTTAAAGTTTGAGTTCTTTATCCATTTCCATTTATTTATCATCTTTGTAACTTAATTCTTTGTTAAACCGAACCTATCTTTCATCAAACCAAAACCCATCCTTTGAACCCATTTTGCCTACCTTCCGCTTATAAAACATTCAAACTCCATCTATCTACAAATTTGAACGAGCTTCTCGTCGACGATCGGGCATCTTAAGTGAACCTGACTCAATTAATCGGGCCGGATCACATCATTTGGTATCAGAGCTACTAAAACGAGGAGCGCCGACGTTCGTAATAAGGCCGCAAGTAGGTTCGAAACGTGAAAAAAAAATCAAAAAAAATTTGAGTTGTAATTTAATTTTTTTCCCTTGTATTTAGCTTACTATTGTATTGGAGTAACAAAAAAAATCAAAAAAAAATTCGAAAAAAAAATTGATTGAAAAAAAATGAAAAAAAAAAATGAAAAAAAAATCGAGCAAAAAAAAAGGTGAGCAAAAAAAATCAAGTTAAAAAAAAGTGAAAAGTCTTGCGAGTTTTTATTTTTTTTCTCTCTTATTTGCTCCGATCATCAAGTTTCCCTTCCTACCATTATTTACCCATCCCAATGCCACACTTAGCCTTGATTTTATTTTGTTTAGCCTACCCTACACCCACATCATTCCTTTGTAACCTATTTTGAAACCGACCCTCAAGCAGCAAATTAAGTCTATCGAGACGAATTACGAAATTGTGAGACGAGGTCGAGAGGTAAAAGGCACGTGTGTTTTACATCAAAGAAAAAGCCTAGAAGAGTGTAAACACGAGTGCGAGTGAAAATCATTATTTCTTTGTGAGAGATTGGTGAGGATTTTGAATTGGTGAGGTTCATTTACTATTTATTCTATCTTTCGATTTTCGAACATTTTCTTGAATCATGTCTCAAGAAGATTTCTCTACCGATGAATGTCAATACTTGGTGAACGAGATGGGCCGAATATTGGAGGAAAAACTAAGCCCATTAAAAAGACGTTTGGACCGAGTGGAGGAAAAAGCCCGACGGAAGCAAACTCCACCGAGTCGAGAAATAGAGTTAAGTTCATCACGACGACATTATTCGAGAAGAGACACATATCAAGACTCCTATTCAACAAGGCTTTCGAGACCGCGAGAAGAAAACTTCGAGTCAAAAATCACTCGAGATGAGCGAGAAAGGACGAGCTATTCCTCGTATGCTTCAAAGAAGTCCTTCCCAAAGGATTGTTCTCGAAGAAATGGACGAGAAGCTTATGAAAATATTTTCTCTTTCTTTGAGCCAAATGATTATCTCTTTGATTCTTTCGTGTCATCTGCACATTGTAGTGAAAAAGAAAAAGAAATCAAAATAGTGAGTGAAAAAGAAAATGAAGAAAAGAAAATTGAAAAAGAAATTGAGATTGAGAAAAAAATTGAAAAAGAAAAAGATGTTGAAGAAGAAACGAGAGAAAATGAAGATAGTGAGCGAGAACAAGAAAAGGAGAACGAAATTTTAACTAACCCCCGTGATGTTTGTTTTTGTTCTGTTCCTTCTTTTCAGGTTCCGACAAATCTCTGTGACGAATATCAACTTCAATATCTTCCTAACGAGCGACGTTTTTGCATGACCAAAAAAGGTAAGGATGAAGTTGAAATCAAACCACACGAGCTTGAAGGTAAGCGAGGTAAGGAAGTTTTAAAAATCGAGTCATGGCCATCAAGTTTGAAAGTTGTTGAAAATGACTTTGTTTTAAAAAAATTCTCTTATTTTCATTCGATTAATTTCCATTCTTTGAATGTGGTTGATGTTGTTCGGTACGAACGACAAACTAAAGATTTGGTTTTGCATGATGTCGGGTTTTCACGAAAAGCGATTCAATTTTTCAAATATGATAATTTTGTGCATCCATTATTGTCATGTGACAAATCCATGAATTTGTGCAAGTTTGATTTGATGAATATAAAGAGATTTGAATGTTTGTTTCTATGGACACGAAAACCCTTTTGGTTTGACATGTTTGATTTACTAAAACACTTTGGCGTAAGTAATCAAACTCGTGTGTTCAAACCTGGAATTTATTATTTTAGGTTGATATGTGCGGAACTCAAGCATCCTAAATTTTATGTGACAAATTTATGTCTGTTTGATGTTTGGCCTCTGAAATTTAAAGACTCTGTTTATAATTTAAAATTGTTCTTTGATCATTTTATGTGGCTGTCCATGAAATTCATTTTTCATTTCGAAAAGGTAAGATCAACTCATGTTTTTGAACCTGGTATCGTTACATATGTTCAATATGTGAATAGTGTTTTAGCCTGTTCCTTTGAGTTCAACGTCTATGGAGACATTACCCTCTTTCAGCATTATGAACCCAACACTTCGAAAAGTGCAAGTTGCCTTTGTGTTTACCCTTCGTTTCAGGTTTTTCAAGGATTGTGTAATGAGCTTCGACTTCAATACCCTCTCAAGGAGAAAAGGTTCACTTTGATTGAAAAAGGTAAAATTGATTCTCAATTTTCCACTCCTAAAGGTGAATCAGGTATGAATTCTGATGTTATGCGACCATCTTCTCTTAAGTCGAATGTAACTAAAATTTTTGAAGACACCTTGATTGCTGAAAATCGTTTGAATCCTGTTGTGGTTAATTATTTGATTTTGCTTGATGATGATAAATCCATTTTGAGTAATGATAAGACAATTTTTCTCTTTGGAAAATGTGATGAATTCATTGTTGAGAACATAACCAAACAACAATTGCGAGTGCCAAACATGCGAAATCATGAATCATATGAAACTTTTCATTTGTGTGTTTGTGATGAAGATTTAAATTTCTTGTTCCATTACTCGCATTCCATTTACTTGAACAATGACTTGTGGAAGCAAATTGAAAGGTTTGAATGCTTAAAAACATATTTGTCTTTGTCTCGACAATTTGATGAGTTATGGATATGGAAGGAGTTTTGTCCATATGATTGTAAGAATGATGTTTTAAGTTTGCCTTTTTACATAACTCATACTTGTCTTGTTATGACCATGCATGATCCACATAGTTGTTCTGATCATTTCTTGATGATTAATGGTTGTCTATTTTCATTGATTCATTTGCCATCTCTAATGCCGAATATTGTGAGTTCTTTTGCAAAGGCTTATGAACGACTAATTGTTCCATTCATTCAAGGAGAGTTGCAAAAGACGGATTATTTTCTAGAGAATAAACAGCTCGACTTGAGGACAAGTCGTTTTGAAGAAGGGGGGAATGATGTGACCACGCCCCAAGCCCCATCAAGTCCTCGTCTTGATTCCCTCGAGCTTCCAAAGGGACCAATGACCCGAGCTAGGTCCAAGCGATTTCATGAAGTTGTTTCAGCTTTGTTGTTCAAGTTTTGGAAGGAGAATCAGCTTGTTGAAGATGAGGAAGCTCGATCCAACTCCTTGAAGAAACCATTCACCTTAGTGCAAGCTAATTTCAGCTCCATTTTAGCTTTTCTAGCTCGTTTCAACTCCGACCAGCTCAATTGAGCTCATTTCAGCTCAATCGAGCTCAATTTAGCTACAATTCAGCTCATTTATTTTATTGGTTGAATAATTAAAGTATTTTATTAACTTAGTTTAAGTTATTACAGCTCATAATTATGTTTTGATTTATTTCATGTTTTTAAAGTTGTCTTAGCCGAATTTAATATGTTTAGCTTAAGACTTTATTTTTGTCTATTTTAAATTTATGCGTTAATTAATATATCTATTTTAATTAATTTGTTCATGTTTCATGTAGGTACAGCCGAATGTGGAGATTCATTCAAGCTAGGTGCATGAACGTCTACTTACAATGCATTATGTGGGAACACAATTAAAGATGATTCATGAATGGGCTGGTTCAATGAACGTAAGGATGATGCATGAATGATTCAATACAATGAATGGAAGAATGCATGAATGTTCACTTACATGCATCGGTTGCTGTCCATTGATCTCCTAAGTACCTATTCGGCCAAAAGGCATCTCTTGGAGTGTCCATTCACACCTTGGCCAAACCTAGACATGTCGATTGCTCTCCCATACATTCACCAAGCCTTCAAGTTCATTTCCTTAGCCATGAAGCTGCCCATTGAAGTACCATTCAGCTGAATTTGGACATAGCCTTTAAAGATACATTTCTAGATTAGTTTAATTCAATTAAAGCCGAATTTACTTAGTCTATTTGGCTATCTAATGTAATCTATAAATAGTTCTTTTCTCTTTGTAAAAAGGTTACAGAATTTGATCAATTAAACTTAATAGAACTTTTGTTCTTGTGAGGTTACCTCCTCTCTTCTTTCGTTCGAGTCTCGAAGCGACTTATCTAGCTTGCTAGTGGTGTCAATCCGAACTCCATTGAACTTATCACTGAATCGGTGTGGCGTTCAACCATCTTCCTATACCTTTGGTTCTTACCTCCATATAGGTAACGGGTCAAGGTCCGCTTCTATCCTTCATCAAAATTCACCTTAAGCAATATAAGACTCGGGGCAATACTTCTTAGTATTGAATCATTCTTAAAGTTTGAGTTCTTTATCCATTTCCATTTATTTATCATCTTTGTAACTTAATTCTTTGTTAAACCGAACCTATCTTTCATCAAACCAAAACTCATCCTTTGAACCCATTTTGCCTGATGTGATCCGGCTCGGTTGATTGAGTCGATTCACTTGATTGCCCGATCGTCGACGAGAAGTTCGTTCGAAATTGTTTTAAGATGAAGATTGTTTTCAGTTTAAGCGGAAGACTTTTAAAAGGGTTCAAAAGATAGGCTAAATTCGGATATTTTGTAGGTTCGGTTTAATAAAAAAAAATAAAGTTTATATTTAATAAATAGGATGGAGATGAAAAAAATGAACTTAAGTATTAAGAACGATTCAATACTATGTAAAGTATTGCCCCGGGACTTATATTGCTTAAGGTGGGTTTAATGGAAGTCGAAGATGGACCTTGACTCGTTACCTATAGAGAGGTAGGAACCAAAGGTATAAAAAGGTGGATGAACGCCACACCAGGATGGTGATAAGTTCAAAAGAGAACGATAGACGCCACTAGCACGCTAGATAAGTCAGATCGAAACTCGTACGAATTTAGAGAGAAGAAAACTCACTCTTTGAACAAAGTTCATTCAAATGATCAAAAGTCAAAAGTCAAAAGTCCTTTACAAATGAAATCAACAAACTATTTATACTAGTTTCTTATGCTAACCGAATAGTCCATTCATGAACTTAATGATTAAGTAATGAACCTAAATTAAGACATGAACCTTCTAGAAAAATGACCAATGGTGTCCTTGTCCATGTTCGGCCGAATGGTACTTCAATGGGCAGCTTCATGGCTAAGGAAATGAACTTGAAGGCTTGGTGAATGTATGGGAGAGCAATGGACATGTCTAGGTTCGGCCAAGGTGTGAATGGACACTCCAAGAGATGCCTTTTGGCTGAATAGGTACTTAGGAGATCAATGGACAGCAACCGATGCATGTAAGTGAATATTCATGCATTCTTCCATTCATTGTATTAAATCATTCATGCATCATCCTTACGTTCATTGAACTAGCCCATTCATGAATCATCTTTAATTGTGTTCCCACATCATGCATTGTAAGTAGACGTTCATGCACCTAGCTTGAATGAATCTCCACATTCGGCTGTACCTAAAAACACACATGAACTTAATTAATTTCAAGCAAATTCAGCTGAACTAAATTAAAGTATAATGTGAACATCCTAAATAACATTGAGACAACTTAAATATTAACAAATCATAACACATAAATTCGGCTGGACAAATTTAAAACATGTAATAATTTAGACAAATTAAATGACATCTAGACACCTTTAATTCAGCCAAATCAAGACATATTAAACACTTGTAATAAATTAAGACATATTTAAAAGCTGTAATGAAACTTATTTACATGCTTATTTAAATGGTCTAAAACTCCAGCAAATAAAGTTAATTTAGCTAAAGAGCTAATAATGAGCTGAATTGAATTTAAACCAAGCTCAAACGAGCTGAATTAAGCTCATGTGAGCTAAAATAAAATTCGGTGAGCTGAACCAAGCTAAATGGAGCTTGAGGAGCTGAATTCAAGCTGAAATCAAGGGCATCCTTGACCAGGGTCATATCATTGCCTACCTTCCGCTTATAAAACATTCAAACTCCATCTATCTACAAATTTGAACGAGCTTCTCGTCGATGATCGGGCATCTTAAGTGAACCTAACTCAATTAATCGGGCCGATCACATCAAGATGGCTCCCAGAATCAAAAAGATTGTTAAAACTATTTCTAAAGAAAACTCAAGAGAAAATTCTTGGAGAAACTTAAAGAAAATTTTCAGTCAAAAACAATCTGACTTTAATGTATAATCCATGTGTTTTTCATAAGGGTGGCCGGCGAAGCCTTAATATAAGCCTCCTAACTATTTTCCTAACCCTATTAGGAAATCTAAAAAAAACCTAATTACTAATTTCAAGTGGAAATTCGGCCAAGGCTTTTAATGGGCTGCTTGGGCTGAATTTTTTTACATAGGAATTAAATCATATAGTCTAAAAATTAAAACTAGGTATTTAAAATTTTACAAATTGGGCCACTTTGACAATTTGGCCTGATTTTCAACTAAGTCTAATTTAAATTTCTTGATTGGGCTTGGAACGTCTTATTGGGCCTTGCCTTCAAGAACTTGGGCTTGTAATCTATTTTCTACCAAAATTGGTTCATTGATGCTCGTAACTGAGATCCAATGCGCCTTAGCTGCAAGATTCGATTTCTTGGGCCAAGATTTCCAAGATTTGAAATCTTGATTTTCTTGATTCTTGAAATCGCTCAAAATAGCAAGATTGGACCAAGATTCAGTTTCTTGATTTTCTTGAAAAAAAGAAAGTGAATCTTGATTTTATTTTTCCTTTGTATACACATCTAAGGCCTTGCTAATAGAGTCTTGAGTGATTCCATTTAGTTTCGTACGCATTTGCTTGGCCTTTGACCTCGTTATTGGGCTTTGTGGTAATTTGAGCCCATCACGTTCTTGAGCTTGAATTGGGCCCATCACGACCCAAGTCACAACTAGCTCGAGCAAGGAACCTTTGGAGCTGCCCCAATGCCTTATCACCCGATCACGAGTCAAGCATTTTAAGGAGGCTGTTTTGGCTCTACTGGATAAAGTTTGGGGCGAGACCTTGGTTGGACACATCGAAGAAGCTTGGACTAATTCTATGAGTTGTAACACCCCGAACCCGAGACCGACACCGGAGTCGGACACGAGATGTTAACAAACTTTGAAAAATTTTTCCAGACACTGCCCAGTCTGAGTACTAGTCGCTTCAAAAATCATATCTTGAGTTCCACAACTCGAAAATCAGTTTTGTGATTTTTCCCTGAAACTAGACTCATGTCCCCACCTATGTATTTTTTTCTAGAATTTTTGGTCGGGCCAATTAGTACAGTTTATTAGTCAAAGTCTCCCATGTTACAGGGGTCGACTACACTGACCTTTTCCCATTACGACTTGGATATCTCTCTGCACAGAGCTTCAATACTGATGCCGTTTGTTTCTATGGAAACTAGACTCAGAGAGGAATCTGTACATATATGGTACGACCCCTAATTATCTCTGGTTAATTTATATTGAATTTCCAAAGTCGGAGCAGGGAATCCAGAAACCGTTCTGGCCCTGTCCCACAAAAATCTGATTATCTCTTAATATACTGCCCATATGATCTTTTCGTTACTTCCTCATGAAAACAGACTCATCGAGCTTCGATTACATAATTTATTCATCAATTAATTCCACTCCTACTATTTTTAGTGATTTTTCAATCTCATGACACTGCTGCTGCCAGCATCTGTTACGAAAGTAACTAGGTCCATTTCATGCCTACCCTTGATCCAACTCAATCGAACATTCGTGCCATCTTCGCATGGCTTAAAGTTTACATGCCAAAGTTCAAACACAACGTAATAGCTTATACATGCCAAAATGTTCTTCTAAGCCAACTAAGAAGAAAGTACCAAAACTTGCTATCCGGTGTGATGACTTCGATGACGGCCTGACCCCGCAAAAATAGATGAGTCCAAGCAACCTATAATGGGTGACAAGGAAACACCGAGTGAGTTTATAACTCAGTAAGTCATAAGCTATGCACTACCATCCATCAATAACATTATCACAAGAGAAAACAAAATGGAACGAGGCTAATTACTCCATCCATTCCGAACCATACCATAGTTCCTCCAACCTATCGATTCAATTTCATATCAATTCATGCATTCACGTTCCATATACTCATCAATAGGACATTGAAGCATTTTCATAAATCAATTTATTTTCGTTACAATCAAACGACTAAACGGCCTTTCACCCATCCTACGATAAATTTTATGTACGTGACTTCAAGTATATTTGTCACATAGGTTCAAACTTACCGAGCTCAACACCAAGTATAAGCATAGCACCTATTAGCCATGTACTCAAGACACTTACCCGATCCGCTGTCCGCGATCGACTCAATAGTGTCGCACACATAGTGTCCATAATGATTCACGAATGCATATTGTGTCCGCACACTCAGTGCTATATAATCAACTCGCACACTTAGTGCTACGTAATCAAATCGCACACTTAGTGCTACATAGTCAAACTCGCACACTTAGTGCCGCATGGTCAATTCGCACACTTAGTGCATCATATTCATTTCGCACACTTAGTGCAACATAGTCAAATCGCACACTTAGTGCTGTACAATTTAATCCCGCGGACTTAGCGCCAATCTCATGGTCATAAATGGTTATATCCGCACGTTTAGTGCCGAGATCAACAACTCAGTACATCTTACCTCTTTTCTTTTCATTCAACAATTTCATCATCACATACGTACATGCATATATATATATGTATATTTATTCATTCCATTCAGCATCAATACATAAACATTATGACCATTTGAAATAATACCAACTACATGCTTAATGACTTACCTTGTGTTGGGTAAGACGGTTCCAACTCGGCTACTCGATGACCTTTTTTTTGCCTTTGCTCGATTCACCTCCTTTAACTCCTTGAGCTAAATCAAACAAATTTGACTCATTAAAGTCTCATTTTGCTAGCTTATGGCCGAATATGAGAAGGAGTTTGATGGGTCATATGGCCACCTTTTAGCTCAAATACACAATGGTCATATGCATTTTTAATCACATCAAATGATTCAATACAATTCACTCGAACATCAAAAGAGAACCTCAAGGTACTTAGTCCATATACACATTAGACATTAGAGTCACATATGTACGAATTCACGAATCGAATTCGACATATTGGCTAATTTTCCCTTTAGCCGAACCTTCTAAGTCAAGATAAAGCCATCAACATGCTTACCTTTGGCCGAACATACACATCAACTTAGGTGCTCATTTATGTGGCCGAACACACACATGTCTATGTTAAGGCCGATTGCAACACTCAATACATTCTACAAGTATGGACACTTGCATTGACTAAACACCATTTCTATTATTTTTACTCCAAAGCCGAATGCCTCTCAAGCCCTAAGCTCATGATCCTTTCATCATTAAGCAAGTGTTATAGCACAACTAACATCCATTTTCAATTTGAACACCAACATAAAAATATTAAACATGAAAATCCATAGCCGAAACCTATACATGACATTACTCATTCCACCCATCGAAACAATATTTGTTCAAGACATCAAGCATTTTTAGTTGGGTATTACATATATGAGCATTTAGAATTTATATTTTTAGCAAGATCAATTTCTTTCCTCAACACATTCTTCATCAAAACTTTAAGGAAGTAATCAAATTTCCTTCTTTAATAGCCATAGCCGAATGCTCCATCCATCCATCAAAGTTAAAAATTTTGCATGGTCTAAGTAAGAACCATGATAATTAACCTAAAACAAGCTAAAATTTCACAACTTTAACACGATATACTAACCTTATTAAGCATTCAAATGGCCGAAAGTTCTTTGCCCCTATTCCTTCCTTCAATTCGGCCAAGAAGACAAGGATGAAGCCTTTTTTTTTTCATTTGCTTTCTTTCTTACTTTCACGGCAATGGGGAGGGGAAGAAACAATTACACACATCCTTTCCTTTTTCCATTTCTTTATTCCCCATACTTCTTATTATATTTTATCCTACATACCTCACTAGGCCAACATGTTCCCAACATGTTTCCACCCATAGCATGGCCGGCCACTACATATTAGGGAGGGGGAATTTGACATGCAAGTCCCCTTTTTCTTCCACATGCACTAATAGGTCCTCATGCATTGACCTATCACATTTTAAAATTTTCTCATATAAGTCCTACTGACTAAATTCACATGCAATCGACTAAATCGAAGCTTGAAATTTTCACACATTCCTGATTACATATTCTAGACAATAAACATCACATTCAAACCTTTCGGTGACTCGGTTTAGCGGTCCCGAAACCACTTCCCGACTAGGGTCAATTTTGGGCTGTTACATGAGTTCTCCGTGCAATTTGTTGCGAGCTGAATTAAGCTCTATTTCAGCTCAATGAGCTCGAACCAGCTCCAATTCAGCTCAATAACTTTTGATTCAGCTCAATATAATTTAGTCATTAATATAGTTGCTGAGATAATTATTTAAGTTAGTTAAATTAGTTAAATATAGTTCAATTAATTTTCATTGTTTAATTGGTATTAAATCTGGAGGAATTTAATTATGCATGTTAATTGTGTTTTCTTACATGTTATCAAGTCATCTTAATTTCTACAGCTTATAAATATGTTTTATTGCATGTTTGTAATGTGTCTTGTCCAAACCGAATTAATTAGGTCTTAGTTTAATTAATTGTGTCTTGTTTTAATTATGTGAACTTAAAATGTCCAGATTATGTTTTAATTATGTTTCAGCTGAATATAAATTAATTTAAGTTCATTTGTTCTTTTTTGTAGGTTGGCTGAATGTGGAGTGCATTTAAACAAGATACATGCATGTTGGGTTCAATGTACTTGGCGATACATGCATGGAATGCCATCAAATTGGTGTGCTGAATTTTGAACATTCCTATGTGACTATTCGGCCAAGGGAGCTAATGTTTCCTACTCCAAAGCTGCCATTTATTTCTTTCACATTGCTGGATACATCTTGGCTATTTGGTCCATTGTGTTCACACTCAATGACTCTTCAAAGCTGAGTTTTCACACCTTAAATAGCTGCTCATTTCCTTCTGATAGGGGATTGCGCGTGGACCATGATCAAGTTGCCAATTCACTGGAAAACTCCTAAGAAAACTTTAGACAATCGGATCTAAAACGAAACAGAAAGATCGAACTTAGAATTAAAAGATCTGAAGTAAAACACCCAAAATAATAAAGAATCAGCTTAGAACCGAAACACTTATTCATAGAGAATCTTGGAAACCAAGAACACGAAATTAAGCTTCAAGAAGGACTCCAATCAGCTGAATCTGTCAAGTAAACACAAAACAGAAATAAATCAAACTCAACAGATCACAAAATCAAATTTAATTAGATCTAGGGTTTGGAGGCAAGAAAGAGGGGTTTTGTGAAATCAAAATATTTCTTGTTGTCCAAGGTTGATGCCGAACAGATTCTTAAAGGTTGAACGGGCTGGAGACGCAACAAGAGAGTTCAAACAAGTTAGATAATGAAATCGACACAAGCAGAAATTAAAAAGATTGAACAACAAGAACAATAAAGATAAAGTCCTAAGAAGCCTTAAAATCGAGAAAGATTTCACAACTCCCTTCAAACGGCTCTAATCTCCCCTCCAATGAAGAACAATGGCAAGAAGAAGGCTGAAGATGGCTCCCACAATCAAAAAGATTGTTAAAAATCCTTCTAAAGAAAACTCAAGAGATAATTCTTGGAGAACTCAAAGAGAATTTTCACTCAACAAAACAAATCTGATTTCAATGTATTCTTCAAAGTGTAATATGTATAACGGTAGTTGGTCAAGCCATATATATAAGCCTTCTAACTAATTTCCTAGTCCTAATAGGAAAACTAAAAAAAAACCTAATTTTTTTTACTTTAAAGGGGAAATTCGGCCAAGGACTTTAAATGGGCCTCTTGGACTGAATTTTTGCATAGAAATTTACTCATAAAGTCTAAAAATGAAAACTAAGTATTTAAAGAATTAAAACTTAACAAATTGGGCCACTTTGACAATTTGGCCTGATTTTCAACTAAGGGTCTGTTTGATTGAAGGAATTGATTTTCCGGAAAATCATTTCTAACTTTTCCAGTGTTTGATTGGCGGAAAATATTTTCCATTTGGAAAATGAAATCCAAAACTAGGGAAAATGGGTTACATTTTAGGGAAAATGTCTTACCCTTTCAATTTCCGTAAGACATTTTCCGTGCTCTCCTCTCTATCGCCTCCTTCATTCCTTCCTTTATTTCCGGTAGAAAATTGCTTCTATTTATCGATTTTCCAGTAACTTGTTTTTTTAATTATTCAATACTTGTTTTTTAACACAATTACAAATAATTTATTTGATATTAATTTTTTTCAATTTATAACGATTAATATTGTGGCTTAATAATTGAGTATTATTATAAATAAATCATTGCAATATATGTAAAAATAATTTAAAATATAAAAATTTATTAATATATATCAATATATGTAAAAATAATTTTTTCGAAAAATATTTCAAGGAAATCTGCCAAACAGCAGAAAATATTTTACACAGATTCAATCAAACACCAGAAAATATTTTCCAGTAAATCATTTTACAGAAAAGTAAAACATTTTCCCAAAATCATTTTACGGAAAATATTTTACTGGCAATCAAACAGACCCAAAGTTAATTTAAATTTCTTGATTGGGCTTGGAACATCTTATTGGGCCTTGTCTTCAAGAACTTGGGCTTGTTAATGCTCGTAACTGAGATCCAATGCGCCTTAGTTGCAAGATTCAGTTTCTTGGACCAAGATTTCCAAGATTTGAAATCTTGATTTTCTCGATTCTTGAAATCGCTCAAAACAACAAAATTGGACCAAGATTCGGTTTCTTAATTTTCTTGAAAACAAGAAAGTGAATCTCGATTTTATTTTTCCTTGTATACGCATCTAAGGCCTTTGATACGAGTCACAAAGGCCCAACCCAAGCTCAAGAACGTGATGGGCTCAAATTACCACAAGGCCCAATAATGAGGTCAAAGGCCAAACAAATGCATTTCAAACTAAATGGGACCATTCAGGAATTTATTAGCAAGGCCTTTGATGCGTAACGAAAGAAAGAGAAAATCAAGATTCACTTTCTTGTATTCAAGAAAATCAAGAAACCGAATCTTGGCCCAATTTTCCCGTTTGGAGCGATTTCAAGAATCAAGAAAATCAAGATTTCAAATCTTGGAAATCTTGGTCCAAGAAACCGAATCTTGCAGCCAAAGCGCATTGGATCTCTGTTACGAGCATCAACGAACCAATTTCGGGAGGAGATGAACTACAAGCCCAAATTCTTGAAGGTGAGGCCCATTAAGACGATTCTAAGCCCAATCAAGAAGTCAAACCATACTTAGTTGAAAATCAAGCCAAATTGTTAATGTGGCCCAATTTGTAACAATTTTAATTATTTGAATATCTAGTTTAATTTTTAGACTTTAAGAATTTTATTTGTCAAAATTCGGGCCAAGTAGCCCATTAAAAATGCCTTGGTCGAATTTCCCTCTGATTTTAATTAATTAGGTTTTTTTTAGTTTTCCTAATGAGATTAGGAAATAGATTGAAGGCCTATTAATAGGCATGGCCGACCACCCTTATAAACACATTACAATACATTAAAATTTCAGATTTTTGCTGAGTAAAAATTCTCTTAGAGTTTTCTCCAAGAATTCTCTCTTGAGTTTCTTTAGAAGTAGTTTTAACAATATTTTTGATTGTGGGAGTCATCTTCAGCCTTATTCTTGCCATTGTTCTTCATTGGAGGGGAGATTAGAGCCGTTTGAAGGGAGTTGTGAAATCTTTCGGGATTTCAAGGTTTCTTAGGACTTTATCTTTATTTTCTTGCTGTTCAATCTCTTTTAAATTTCTGCTTGTGTCGATTTTTATTAACTAATTTGTTTGTTGTTCTTATTGCGTTTCAGCCTTTCCAAAACATCCAAGATCTGATTCGCCCCTTTCTTCATTAAAGATCAGATTGCCCCCCCTTGTTATTGGCAGCAAAGATCGTTCAAGATCCCTAAAATTCATTATTTTTTCTGATTTCTTCTTTTCAAATCTGATTAATTCGGTTGCTGGAATTTTTGGGGAAAATTAGTTGCTGTTTCGTTTTGGGCAAATCAACATCTCCTTGGGTTTCAAGAACCATTTTAATTCCTGAATTTTTTCTTTTCTTTTTGCCGACCCAAATCCCTAATTTTCTATTTAAAATCTGATTGTTTTCTTTGATTTCAATTCTAATTCGTTTTCTTTCATAATTGATAGGATCGGCTGTTGGGGAATTACTTCCTAAGTTGAAATCGATTCTTGGTTTCCAAGAATAGTCGTCTCTAAGGGTGTTTTTGATTCTTGCTGTTCATTGATAGTTTTCATTTCAGATCTAATCGAATCTAACTTCAATTCTCTGTTTCGTTTCAGATCTAATCGTCTAGAGTCTCGTAGGAATTTTCTCGTGACTTGACAACTCGATCTTGGTCCTCACGCAAACCCCCTATCATTTGGTATCAAATTTTGGGTGTTTTGGGTGTTCTTGGTTGATTTCTAAACTGATCTCTATTTTTTAAACTACAAACAGCAGTTTTACCTAAAAAAAATTTTGAAAAAAATTCATTTGAGTGGGTAAACGTTGTCTGATTGATCTGAAATTTTACATACATATTTTTGGCACTGTGGTTGAATATAAAAAAATATTTCCGCAAAAAATTCAGTCAAAAAAGTAAAAAAAATCAAAAAAATATGAAATCCAATAAAAATTTAAAAAAAGATTTAGTGGGTTGAGTTTGGTGCCCAAACTTTCCAAATAAAAAATTAAATATTTAAGGACATTCGAGATTTAATTTTGTGATTTTTGGAGATCAGGAACAGCTCGAACGAAGTTGTTAAGTTACTCCGTAATTTTTCGGGTTTTCTGGTTTCAGCAATTTTTATTGATTCTTAGCTGTAGGTTTTCATTTGTTTGCCTTTATTCTCCCTTTACACTATCTAACTCCTTATTGTTTCTTGTGTTAGTAGGATTTTTAAAGTGTGCACAATTCTTCCTCGGTGCAACACAAATCAGTTGGTGTCACGTCAGTTTTTCGGCATCCTAGTGCAAATTAGGATTCTTTGGTAGTTTGATTCATACACTTTCTAATTGGTTGATATTGCCTCTACTAAAGAACTCACAAGATTGAATTCTACCTCATTGAGAATTTGATTTTTTTTCAGTGATTAACGGTGAGGTTTGCTAACTTCTCTTTTTGAGCGTTGAGTGTTTATTTTGCAAGTTTTTGAAACTGTCTAAGGTTGGTCAAGGTGATAATGATCATAATGATGTCTACGACACATTTACAAAATTCCAACAACAGTTAGACGAATAGGCTGCCTTACTCAGAACTTTGAGTGCTACTTTAAATAAGGTACGATTGAATCAAGAGCCTCAATATCGAGATCCAATTAAAGAAGATATGGATAACCAGCCTCCTGCTCATTAGCGCGGTCCTCGATGTGTCCCTAGAATTGACTCTGATTTTCATGATCGTGCGCAATCCTCTTTGGCAAAACCGAAGTTCATAATTCCCTAATTTCGTGGTAAGAATGATCCAGAAGCTTATTGTGAATGGGAATCTAAGATTGAACTTATGTTTCGATATTATAAATGTCCGGATGATGAAAAGGTAGCATTAGCAATGCTGGAATTTTTAGATTATGCATTAAGTTGGTGGACTCAACTTGGGGTAAATCGTCATCGGAATTATGAAGGTGAGATTTCGACATGGGATGAGTTGAAACAGATTATGCGTAAAAGATTTATTCCAGCTCACTACTATAGAGAGATTAAAACAAAGCTTAGAAGACTTGTTCAAGGTAGTAGGACGGTGGATGAATATTTTAAGGAGATGGAAATGCTCGTTCAGAGAGCTAATGTGGAGGAGGATGAGAAAACAACTATGGTTTGATTTATTGATGGTTTGAATAGGCCGATAGCTAATACATTGAGGTTACAAACTTACATTGATTTGGAAGAAGCAGTTCACAAAGCCATTGAGATCGAGCAACAATTAAAGGAACAAAGGTTTGGTTCCTTCTCTACTTCACAATATTACCGAGGTAACAATTCCAATTCTGATTTTAAAAGTTCAAAATCCCCTTTTGTTACTAATAAGTCTTCTTTGAGTAATGGAAGTAAGCAATCAAATTGGAAAAAAGGGGCTCCTGTTAAAATGCAAACACCTTCTAAGTAGCCCAATTTAGGTGATTCGAGTGTGAAGAGGACTCGTGAGACTGAATGCTTTAAGTACGAAGGGCGTGGTCATTATAGTAGGGAATGCCCTAACACGAGATTACTTTTTCTGAAAGATAATGGTGAGTACACTTCTGACTCTGATAAAACAGATCCAGATATGCCAGAACTTGTGGATGACAGTGATAATGGCGAAGAGTTGGTTGAACCACCAAAAGAAGGGGACTTTGCTGATTTTCAATGCCTTGTAGTTCGCCGAACCCTTAACATTCAGATGAAAGATGATGATAACCAAAGGACCAATATTTTCCATTCTCGGCGTTTTATTAAAGGTAACTTATGTTCACTCATTATTGATAGTGGGAGTTGCTCGAATGTAGTGAGTAGCTATTTGGTGGATTCTTTAAAGTTGCCTTGTACCAAACACCCTAAGCCATATAACCTTCAGTGGCTTAATGAATGCTCCGAAGTTAAAGTTACGAAACAATCCTTGGTCACTTTTAAGCTCAAGAATTATGAGGTTGAAGTATGGTGTGATGTGGTCCCAATGCTTGCACCACACTTGCTCCTTGGACGACATTGGCAATTTGATCGCGATGTTACACACCAAGGTAAGCTTAATCGATACTCCTTTGTGTTTAAAGGTAGAAAATTCATTTTTGCTCCTTTAAATCCCACTGATGTATATAAAGATCAATTGAAGATGATGAAATTTTGTGAGGGGATAAGGGAGAAAGGACAAGTACAAAAGACAGAGAGAAAAGAGGCTAGTAGTGGAAAAAGTCAAAATTTAAAAAGCCCAAAGGTGAGTGAATCCACAAGTGGTAAAATGAGAGAAAAAAATTTTTGGCAACAAAAAAGATATGAGGAGAGCCCTACTCAATAAACAGCCTTGTATCCTTGTGAGGTTTAGGCGAAATTATTTATCTTTATCTAACATTAACGAAAATTTGCCTAGTGTGTTTCAGTCTCTTTTGCAGGATTATGAGGATGTTTTTCGCGAGGCCCCCAAAGGTTTACCACCTTTATGAGGGATAGAACATCAAATTGACTTAGTACCCGGAGCTTCAATACCAAATCGACCAGCCTATAGATGCAATCCCGAGGAGACAAAGGATTGCAAAGGCAAGTTTAGGAATTACTGGACAAAGGGTACATTCGTGAGAGCCTAAGCCCTTGTGCCGTTCCTGTCTTATTGGTACCAAAGAAAGATGGTACGTATCGAATGTGTGTTGATTGCCGCCCAATCAACAAAATAACGGTAAAGTATCGACATCCAATTCCTAGACTTGATGATATGCTTGATGAATTACATGGCTCAATCATATTTACTAAAATTGATTTAAAAAGCGGTTATCACCAAATTCGAATGAGGGAAGGGGATGAATGGAAAACAACCTTTAAAACAAAATTTGGACTGTATGAATGGTTAGTTATGCCTTTTGGACTTACTAATGCACCCAGAACATTTATGAGATTAATGAATCACGTTTTAAGGCTTCACTTGGGTAAATTTGTAGTAGTTTACTTTGATGATATTTTAATTTACTCCAAGACATTAGATGATCATGTTTTCCATGTTAGAACCGTTTTGGATATTCTGAGAGCTGAAAAATTGTTTGCCAACCTTGATAAATGCACATTCTGTTGTGATAAGCTAATATTCTTAGGTTTAGCTAGTTTTTATAGATGATTTGTGAAAGATTTCTCTACTATTGCTGGCCCATTAACAGAGGTTATAAAGAAATCTGTGGGTTTCAAATGGGGTGAAACCCAAGAAAAGGCTTTCCAAATCCTAAAAGCTAAGTTATGTTCTGCTCCTCTTCTTAAATTACCTGATTTTACTAATACTTTTGAACTTGAGTGTGATGCTTCAGGAATTGGAATTGGTGCCGTTTTAATGCAAGATAAGCAACCAATTTCTTATTTTAGTGAGAAATTGAACGGTGCACAATTAAACTACTTAACTTATGACAAATAACTATTGGCATTAGTTCGTGCACTTCAAGTATGGCAACATTATTTGCTGCCTAATGAGTTTGTCATACACACAGATCATGAATCCCTTAAATTGTTAAAGGGACAAGGTAAGTTGAGTAAACGGCATGCCCGATGGGTAGAATTCTTTGAAACATTCCCTTATGTGATAAAATATAAAACAGGTAAAGATAATGTAGTTGCAGATGCTTTGTCTAGACGATATACATTAATAACTACATTGAATGCTAAAGTCTTAGGGTTTGAACACATTAAGGAGTTATATGATGATGATGCTGATTTCGGCCATATCTATAAGAATTGTGGACATACTACTGTTGAAAAGTTTTATCTTGTAGATGGCTTTCTTTTTCGTATAAACAAGTTGTGCATATCAAAGTGTTCCATGAGAGACTTATTGATTCATGAGGCCCATAGTGGGGGTTTAATGGGACATTTTGGAGTAGCCAAAACACTAGACATCTTGCAAGAACACTTCCATTGGTCACATATGAAGAAGGACGTCGAAAAGGTATGTTCCAAGTGCATTACATGTAAACAAGCAAAATCTAAGGTAATGCCTCATGGCCTTTACACTCATTTATCGATTCCTACTTCACCTTGGGTAGATTTATCCATGGATTTTATTCTAGGTTTACCTCGAACTAAGAAAGAAAGAGATAGTATATTTGTTGTGATACGAGCTCGGTTATGGATGTCTCAAGTCATATGTATTGCCCAATCGTGAATTCGAGTAAGAAGTTTTGGTAGCAAAAATAATTACTAAATCGGATGAAAAGGTTTTCAAATGAAAGTTGAAGATGAATAATGGGATGAGTAGATGGAATTCGGCTAAGGCCAAAGAAAGAACCAACAATGGAGAAATTGTTGACCCGAATCTTAACAGGACACTTAGGTAAACTTTGGTTTGAATTGGAAGATTAAACCTTGACCCTCTACCAAGAATGATAGGAACCAGAGGTATAGGAACGCCACACCAATAAAGGTGATAAGTTCAGTTTCAAGGAAAAGAATTGACGCCACAAGAAAGTTGATAAGTCGATTCAGTTGCAGAAAAGAACAAGGAGAATTGGATAATCTCTCAAGTCTCAAATTTAACATAAATTTAGCAAAAAGTTCCTCCAACAAGCCATTTAAAACATATTTATAGCCTATAATGTGCCCAGCCGAATGGTCACAAAAATTCAGATTAAATGAGCTAATTTAATGAGCTAAAATAGCTTAAGAGCTAAGTTCACTCCTTGGAAGAATCCTAGACCTTGGGAACGGCAATGGCATCAAAACTCTTTAATGTCCTTCAATAATCAGCCTTGGAAATTCGGATGGCCAGCAGCAGCTTTAAATGATGTCTTGGGCACACAAATAGCTCCTAAATACTTTCAATTAACTTAAATGAGCTGGACTAAATTTGCAAGTCTTTTGGTGTGTTCAAGACAACAATAAGCATCAACTTTGGAACCTGAAGACGGCCTTTAATGCTCCTAGGAAGCATGAAACGTCAGCCTTGGTTTAAACAGCAAGCATGCTTTGGCGTCACTTTGGAAATTCACAAACAGCTGCTCTTTGTTGTACCCGAAGCAAAACCAGCTGGAATTAATTCCTTGAGCATTGGTCTCCACGAAAAAAGGAAGAAAGAAAATTCGGCTGCTTTAATGGTGTTCAAGAATGTCCCCAACATGCTGGACATATTTTTAATTGCTTTGCTGCACATTGAAAATCAGCAAACATGCCCATTAATGCCATCCATGCACCAAGCATACCACCTGCATTTTAACATTAAAAATTCGGTTAGGCATGTTAAATAAACTCAATTAAGTTGTCTTAACTCAAGACACTTTAAATGGCTGCAAACAAGACAAATTAAATTAGTTGAAGACAACTTAATTTGCTGTAGTAATCTAGACAAACTAAATAACTTAAACAGTCATATTGCTGTAATAATTTACACAAATTAAATAAAATAGTTATCAAACAAATTAAACACATTAAATCAACTAAATTACTAATTTTTATTCCAGCAAATTAAGTGAACTAGAATGAACTAATTAAGCTAAAATTCAGCTTGAAGTAAGCTGCATGGGACGCCTAAGGAGCTGCTCCAAACTTGATTGATTGATTCCACAACTGGTTCTCCCCATGCTCGGCCCACGTAACTTGATAACGCCTCTTGTAACTTCTTTGCTCGAGACCTAGTGATAGGTCCTTGGGGCAGCTCAATATGATCAATGGAAGATTCACAAACGGAGTTTGCATCATTCCCCCTTTCTTCGAAGCGATTTGTCCCCAAATCGTCACCTACATCGAAAAGGGATAAGTCAGCAACATTGAAAGTAACACTCACCCCATACTCACTGATGTGATCCGACCCAGTTGATTGAGTCGAGTTCACTTAAGTTGCCCGATCGTCGACGAGAAGTATTGGTTGATGTCGAATGGAGATAACTTTATGGAGTTGTTTTAAGCGGAAGTAATTAAAAGGGTTCAAAAATGGCTTGGTTTGGAGAATGGATAGGTTCGGTTTAACAAAGAAAATAAAGTTTAAGTAGATAGATAAAATGGAATGGAAATTGAACTCAAGCGAAGAACGATTCAATACCATGTAAAGTATTGCCCCGGGACTTATATTGCTTAAGGTGGGTTTAATGGAAGTCAAAGATGGACCTTGACCCGTTACCTATAGAGAGGTGGATGAACACCACACCAGGATGGTGATAAGTTCAAGGAGTCGGGTTGACGCCACTAGCGAGCTAGATAAGTCAGAACGAGACTCGTACGAAATAGAATAGGAGGAAACCTCACAATCAAGTTTAATAATCAGAATTGTCTAACCTTTTACAAAGAGAAAAGAACTATTTATAGATTACATTAGATAGCCAAATAGACTAAGTAAATTCGGCTTTAATTGAATTAAACTAATCTAGAAATGTATCTTTAAAGGCTATGTCCAAATTCGGCTGAATGGTACTTCAATGGGCAGCTTCATGGCTAAGGAAATGAACTTGAAGGCTTGGTGAATGTATGGGAGAGCAATGGACATGTCTAGGTTCGGCCAAGGTGTGAATGGACACTCCAAGAGATGCCTTTTGGCCGAATAGGTACTTAGGAGATCAATGGACAGCAACCGATGCATGTAAGTGAATATTCATGCATTCTTCCATTCATTGTATTAAATCATTCATGCATCATCCTTACGTTCATTGAACCAGCCCATTCATGAATCATCTTTAATTGTGTTCCCACATCATGCATTGTAAGCAGACGTTCATGCACCTAGCTTGAATGAATCTCCACATTCGGCTGTACCTACATGAAACATGAACAAATTAATTAAAAATAGATATATTAATTAACACATAAATTTAAAATAGACAAATTTAATAAAGTCTTAAGCTAAACATATTAAATTCGGCTAAGACAACTTTAAAAACATGAAATAAATCAAAACATAATTATGAGCTGTAATAACTTAAACTAAGTTAATAAAATACTTTAATTATTCAACCAATAAAATAAATGAGCTGAATTGTAGCTAAATTGAGCTCGATTGAGCTGAAATGAGCTCAATTGAGCTGGTCGGAGTTGAAACGAGCTAGAAAAGCTAAAATGGAGCTGAAATTAGCTTGCACTAAGGTGCATGGTTTCTTCAAGGAGTTGGATCGAGCTTCCTCATCTTCAACAAGCTGATTCTCCTTCCAAAACTTGAACAACAAAGCTGAAACAACTTCATGAAATCGCTTGGACCTAGCTCGGGTCATTGGTCCCTTTGGAAGCTCGAGGGAATCAAGACGAGGACTTGATGGGGCTTAGGGCGTGGTCACATCATTCCCCCTTCTTCAAAATGACTTGTCCTCAAGTCGAGCTGTTTATTCTCTAGAAAATAATCCGTCTTTTGCAACTCTCCTTGAATGAATGGAACAATTAGTCATTCATAAGCCGTTGCAAAAGAACTTACAATATTCGGCATTAAAGATGGCAAAGGAATCAATGAAAATAGACAACCATTAATCATCAAGAAACGATCAAAACAAATATGTGGATCATGCATAGTCGTATCAAGACAAGTATGAGTCATGTAAAAAGGCAGTTTTAAAACATCATTCTTAAAATCACATGAACAAAACTCCTTCCATATCCATAACTCATCAAATGGTCGAGATGAAAACAAATATGTTTTTAAGCATTCGAACTTTTCAATTTGCTTCCACAAGTCATTGTTCAAGTAAATGGAATGCAAGTAAGGAGACATGAAATTTAAATCTTCATCACACACATGCAAATGAAAAGTTTCATATGACTCATGATTTCGCATGTTTGACACTCGCAATTGTCGTTTGGTTTTGTTCTCAACAACGACTTCATCACATTTTCCAAAGAGAAAAATCTTCTTATCATTACTCAAAACGAATATATTATCATCAAACAAAATCAAACAATTAACCACAATAGGATTCAAGCGATTTTTAGCATTCAAGGTGTCTTCAAAAATTTCATTTACATTCGACTTAAGAAAAGATGATCGCAGAACATCAGAATTCATACCTTGTCCACCTTTAGGAATTGGGAATTGAAGATCGATTTTACCTTTTTCAATCATCACAAACCTTCTTCCTTCAGACTTGTATTGTAATTGGAGCTCCTTCTTTGAATTAACCTGAAATGGAGTAACAAGGAGACAATGGTTATTTAATTCTCTTTTCTTTTTCTCACTCACCTTTCTTGTGATTTCTTTTTCTTTTTCAACACTCTCATTTTTTTTATAATTTTTTTTGTTTCTTTTTGTTTTTCTAATTTTTTCTCTTTCTCATCTTCCTTTTCAATGCTCTCTTTTTCTTTTGCTTGTTCCATGGATCGCTTAAGATGTTGTTGATCTTCCATGACTTGTTGCGGGGACAAGGGTACCAAAGTAACATTTTTACCCTTATGTTGAAACGAATATTGATTAGCAAAACCGTCATGTTAGACTCGACGGTCAAATTGCCATGGCCTTCCGAGTAAAATATGACCCGCATGCATGGGTACAACATCACATAATACTTCATCATGGTAGTTCCCAATAGAGAAAGAAATCTTGGCTTGCTTGGTCACCTTTAATTCGACCCCTTCATTGAGCCATTGCAATTTATAAGGACTTGGATGCTTGATAGTTGGGAAAGCAAGTTTGCCCACCATGTATGTGCTTGCGACGTTAGTGCAACTTCCACCATCAATCACGATACTACAAACCCTTTCTTTGACAAGTCCACGCATATGGAATAAATTCTCACGTTGTAGTTTATCCACGGAAGTTTGGACACTAAGATTTCTTTTTACCACAAGCATTTCACCTTCAACAGCAAACACTATTTCTTCTTCATTATCGGAAGGAATTTCAACTTCTTCTTCATTTTTGTCTATCTCCTCCTCCGATTCGATATCACCATTTGGCCTCATAATCATGGCATTCCGATTTGGGTATTGGCTGGCCACATGTCCTCTTCCGAGACACCTAAAACATTTTATATCTCTTGATCGATTTTGGAAATTATCTACAGACTTACCTTTGCTAGATTCAATAATTGGCTTAAGTGTTTTTGGTGGTGTTGTTGGCTCCTTTATCGGATTAGTAGAAGCACTCTTACTCGAACCTTGGTTCCATTTGGATGTATTGGAATAAGAATAGCCTCGAGCAGAGCCTTTCTTTTTGATTTGCTTCTCGACTTTGATAGCCATGTGCACCATATCTACGATTTCCACGTAGTGTTGCAACTCAACGATGTTAGCTATTTCCCGATTAAGTCCAGCCAAGAATCGCGCCATAGTGGCCTCACGATCTTCTTGTACATCAGCGCGAATCATAGCGATCTCCATCTCCTTGTAATAATCCTCCACACTTTTGGATCCTTGGGTGAGATTTTGGAGCTTTTGATACAACTCCCGATGATAATATGAAGGAATAAACCTTCGCCGCATCACAGCTTTCATCTCGGTCTAAGTGGTGATAGGACGCTCGCCATTTCGCCTTCGACTCGTGACAAATTGGTCCCACCAAATCATTGCATAATCTGAAAATTCAATGGCTGCCAATTTAACCTTCTTTGCCTCGGAATAATTGTGGCACTCAAACACTAACTCAATTTTCTTCTCCCATTCCAAATAAGCTTCCGGATCTGAACATCCATGGAAAGGAGGAATAGTTAGTTTAATACTTTTAAGATCGTCATCATACCTTTCTTGTTCTCGTGATCCATGATGTCGTCGACCTCTCCTTCGTTCACTAACGTTTGAACCTTGATCACTTTCGGCCCCACTTGGTTCAGAAACTTCATTGTCTTGAAATTGTCTTCGATTTCGATTTCTAGGTGGACTTAGAGGAGTCCTTCCTCAGCGGCCTCTCATTTCCACTTGATCAAGAAGATCTTGAATTGGTTCCAATTTTGATCAAATAATCGTTCAAACTCGCGCAACATTGCTTGCATATTTAAATCTGGCACATTTCGTACGGGTTGTCTTTCTGCCATATTTTCATTAAAACTTCTAGACATAAGTAAAATTTCCTCACTTACAAAAACTCACGGTTCACTCAGAAAGAAAAATATTTGTCGCACACGCTCGTGTTTACACTCTTCTAGGATTTTTCTTTGATGTAAAACACACGTGCCTTTTACCTCTCGACCTCGTCTCACAATTTCGTAATTCGTCTCGATAGACTTAATTTGCTGCTTGAGGGTCGGTTTCAAAATAGGTTACAAAGGAATGATGTGGGTGTAGGGTAGGCTAAACAAAATAAAATCAAGGCTAAGTGCGGCGTTGGGATGGGTAAATAATGGTAGGAAGGGAAACTTGATGATCGGAGTAAATAAGAGAAGAAGATAAAAACTCGCAAGACTTTTCACTTTTTTTTTAACTTGATTTTTTTTGCTCTCCTCTTTTTTTTCTTTTCTTTTTTTTTGCTCGATTTTTTTTCACTTTTTTTTGAATTTTTTTTCAATCAATTTTTTTTTCGATTTTTTTTGTTACTCCAATACAATAGTAAGCTAAATACAAGGGAAAAAAATTAAATTACAACTCAAAATTTTTTTTTTGATTTTTTTTTCACGTTTCGAACCTACTTGCGTCCTTATTACGAACGTCGACGCTCCTCGTTTTAGTAGCTCTGATACCAAATGATGTGATCCGACCAGTTGATTGAGTCGAGTTCACTTAAGTTGCCCGATCGTCGACGAGAAGTATTGGTTGATGTCGAATGGAGATAACTTTATGGAGTTGTTTTAAGCGGAAGTAATTAAAAGGGTTCAAAAATGGCTTGGTTTGGAGAATGGATAGGTTCGGTTTAACAAAGAAAATAAAGTTTAAGTAGATAGATAAAATGGAATGGAAATTGAACTCAAGCGAAGAACGATTTAATACCATGTAAAGTATTGCCCCGGGACTTATATTGCTTAAGGTGGGTTTAATGGAAGTCAAAGATGGACCTTGACCCGTTACCTATAGAGAGGTAGGAACCAAAGGTATAAAAAGGTGGATGAACGCCACACCAGGATGGTGATAAGTTCAAGGAGTCGGGTTGACGCCGCTAACGAGCTAGATAAGTCAGAACGAGACTCGTACGAAATAGGATAGGAGGAAACCTCACAATCAAGTTTAATAATCAGAATTGTCTAACCTTTTTACAAAGAGAAAAGAACTATTTATAGATTACATTAGATAGCCAAATAGATTAAGTAAATTCGGCTTTAATTGAATTAAACTAATCTAGAAATGTATCTTTAAAGGCTATGTCCAAATTCGGCTGAATGGTACTTCAATGGGCAGCTTCATGGCTAAGGAAATGAACTTGAAGGCTTGGTGAATGTATGGGAGAGCAATGGACATGTCTAGGTTCGGCCAAGGTGTGAATGGACACTCCAAGAGATGCCTTTTGGCCGAATAGGTACTTAGGAGATCAATGGACAGCAACCGATGCATGTAAGTGAATATTCATGCATTCTTCCATTCATTGTATTAAATCATTCATGCATCATCCTTACGTTCATTGAACCAGCCCATTCATGAATCATCTTTAATTGTGTTCCCACATCATGCATTGTAAGTAGACGTTCATGCACCTAGCTTGAATGAATCTCCACATTCGGCTGTACCTACATGAAACATGAACAAATTAATTAAAAATAGATATATTAATTAACACGTAAATTTAAAATAGACAAATTTAATAAAGTCTTAAGCTAAACATATTAAATTCGGCTAAGACAACTTTAAAAACATGAAATAAATCAAAACATAATTATGAGCTGTAATAACTTAAACTAAGTTAATAAAATACTTTAATTATTCAACCAATAAAATTAATGAGCTGAATTGTAGCTAAATTGAGCTCGATTGAGTTGAAATGAGCTCAATTGAGCTGGTCGGAGTTGAAACGAGCTAGACAAGCTAAAATGGAGCTGAAATTAGCTTACACTAAGGTGCATGGTTTCTTCAAGGAGTTGGATCGAGCTTCCTCATCTTCAACAAGCTGATTCTCCTTCCAAAACTTGAACAACAAAGCTGAAATAACTTCATGAAATCGCTTGGACCTAGCTCGGGTCATTGGTCCTTTTGGAAGCTCGAGGGAATCAAGACGAGGACTTGATGGGGCTTGGGGCGTGGTCACATCACTCACCAGGTAAATCAAGCTTGTAGGCATTGTCGTTAATTTTTTTCAAAATCTGAAAAGGACCATCTCCCCTTGGCAAAAGTTTGGACCGCCTTTGATTTGGAAATCTCTCCTTGCGCATGTGGATCCAAACCCAATCTCCGAGTTCGAACGTCACTCGCTTGCATCCCTTGTTGGCTTTACGAGCATATTGCTCGGTTCTTCGCTCAATATTATCCCTTACTCGTTGGTGTAATTGTTTCACAAAATCAGCCTTTTTCTTTCCGTCTACATGCACCAATTGATTAGAAGGTAAAGGTAACAAGTCTAACGGAGTTAAGGGATTGAAACCATATACCACTTCAAACGGAGAATGCTGAGTTGAGGAATGCACCAATCGATTATATGCAAACTCTACATGAGATAAACACTCCTCCCAAGTCTTTAAGTTCTTCTGAATGATTGCTCGAAGAAGTGTGGATAAAACTCGGTTTACAACCTCCGTCTGGCCACCAGTTTGGGGATGGCATGTCGTTGAAAACAATAGTTTGGTTCCAAGTTTGCCCCATAAGGTTCTCCAAAAATGACTTACGAATTTTTCGTCTCGGTCCGACACAATGGTCCTTGGAACTCCATATATCCGTACGACTTCCCAAAAAAATAAATTAGCAATATTCAAGGCATCGTCAGTTTTATTGCATGCTATAAAATGGGCCATTTTCGAAATCTATCTACTACAACAAACACTGAATCTTAGCCATTCCTGGTTCTAGGAAGCCCTAGAACGAAGTCCATAGAGATATCCATCCATGGAGCTTCCGGGATTGGTAATGGCATGTATAGCCCATGGGGTTGGATTTTTGATTTCGCCTTTTTACAAACAAGGCAGCGCTCGCATACTTTAGCAATGTCACGCTTCATCTTCGGCCAATAAAAATGTTCTTGAAGTATGGCCAAGGTCTTGGCTATGCCAAAGTGACCCATTAAACCTCCTCCATGTGCCTCATGAATGAGCACGTCTCTAGTGGAGCCTTGGGTTATACATAACCTATTTTCTCGGAAAAGAAATCCATCTTGCTGGAAATATTTGTCAAATGCTCCTTGCACACATAACTTATACATCTCTCCAAAATCAGAATCGTTAGCATACAATTCCTTTAAATGAGCAAAACCAAGTAATTTAGCATCCAAACAATTTAAAAGAGTGTACCTTCGTAATAACGCGTCAGCCACTATATTCTCCTTACCTTGCTTGTATTTGATCACGTACGGGAACATGGCTAGAAAAACAAAAGAAGAATAGCAAACAAATGAGATAAAGAATTGGCACAAGTAGGAATAAAGAAATAAAAATTAAACAGCAAGAAATAAAGAAAAGTCCTAATAACCCTTGAATTCTCGAAAGAATTCAAAAATTCCTTCAAACGGCTCTAATCTCCCCTCCAAAGAATATCGATGGCAAGAAGAAGGTTGAAGATGGCCCCCACAATCAAAAGATTGTTAAAACAACTTCTAAAGAAAACTCAAGAGAGAAATCTTGGAGAAAACTCAAAGAAAATTCTGCTCTCTCAAATCTGAAATTTAAGAATGAATCTAAGTGTTATGTACAAGGGGTGGCTAGCCATGCCTTTAAATAGGCCTCAAGTAATCCTAATCTAACAAGTAACTAATAAAATTAAACCTAATTAATAGAATAAAATAAAGGAAAATTCGGCCAAGCATATATATGGGCTATTTTTGGGCCGAATTTTACATGGATGTTCCTACAGCTTAAAAAATTAAATTAAACAATTAAAATGTTTATAAATTGGGCCCTTTGACATTTTGGCTTGATTTTCAACTAAGTATGAAGGAATTTCTTGATTGGGCTAGAATTTGGTTATTGGGCCTCGCCTTCAAGAATTTGGGCTCGTGATCCATCTCCTTCCGAAATTGGGTTGTTGATGCTCGTAACGGAGATCCAATGCGTGTTGGCTGCAAGATTTGGTTTCTTGGACCAAGATTTCCAAGATTTGAAATCTTAATTTTCTTGATTCTTGAAATCTCTTCGAACAGCATAATTGGGCCAAGATTCGGTTTCTTGATTTTCTTGAAAACAAGAAAGTGAATCTTGATTTTCTTGTTCTCTCGTGTATGCATCTAAGGCCTTGCTAACAAACTCTTGAATGGTCCCATTTAGTTTGGACCGTATTTGTCGAGCCTTTGATCTCGTTATTGGGCCTTGTGGCAATTTGAGCCCATCACTTTCTTGAACTTGGGTTGGGCCTTTATGACTCGTATCAGTTTGCCCTTTTAGATGCTTCAAGGATTCATGGTCCGTATGTATAACGAACTCTTTTGGCTAGAGATAGTGCTGCCAAGTTTCTAATGCATGAATTAACGCGTACATTTCTTTGTCATAGGTGGGATAATTGAGCGTGGCCCTGTTAAGCTTTTCACTGAAATATGCCACCGGACGCCCATCTTGAGTTAGGACAGCACCTATACCTATGCCAAAGGCATCACATTCGACCTCGAAGGTTTTATTAAAATCAGGTAAACAAAGAAGTGGGGCATTAGTTAAACATTCCTTAATTTTAATAAAAGCTGACTCTTGCTCATCAGACCAATTAAAGGGAGAGTTCTTTTTGATGATACCGGTTAATGGTGCTGCAAGGGTGCTAAAATTTGGCACAAACCTACGATAGAAGCTCGCGAGACCGTGAAAGCTCCTAACTTGGCTGATATTGCTTGGCCGGGGCCATTCTTGGATTGCCTTGATTTTTTCTTGATCCACCTCGGGCCCATTTGCACTCACAACAAAGCCTAAAAACACAACTTTGTTAGTACAAAAACTGCATTTCTTTAGATTAGCATAAAGTACCTCCTTACGCAGAACTTCTAATACCGCTCGCAAGTGCTGAACATGTTCTTCTAACGACCTACTGTAAATCAAAATATCATCAAAATAAACCACGCAAAATTTTCCAATAAAGGCTTGCAATACATGGTTCATTAACCTCATAAACGTCCTAGGGGCATTCGAAAGACCGAATGGCATTACCAACCATTCATACAAACCATACTTCGTCTTAAATGCTGTCTTCCATTCGTCTCCCTCCCGCATGCGAATCTGATGATACCCGCTCTTTAGATTGATCTTTGAGAATAATTGAGCTCCGCTTAGTTCATCGAGCATATCGTTAAGTCGGGGAATGGGGTGCCTATACTTGATGGTTATCTTATTGATGGCACGGCAGTCAACGCACATTCGCGGCGATCCGTTCTTGTTAGGCACTAATAGAACAGGTACCGCACACGGACTCAAACTTTCTCGGATGTAACCTTTCTCCATAAATTCAGACACTTGCTTTTGCAATTCTTTCGTCTCTTCGGGGTTGCTCCGATAAGCTGGTCGATTGGGTATTGTGGCGCCAGGCACGAAATCTATTTGATGCTCGATGCCTCGGATGGGGGGTAAACCACTGGGCACTTCTTCCGGAAATACGTCTTCAAATTCCTGTAACAAGGAAATAACAAAAGAAGGCAAAGAATTTTCTATTTCGTTTGTATCAAATAAGCACTCCTTGTACATAAGTACAAGCACAGGTTGGCGCATAAGCAAAGATTTCCTCACTTCTCTCTTCCTCACAAATACACTCATTTTTCCATTTTCTTTTGCTTTTAGACATTCTTTTTCCTCTCGTGCTTTTACCTCCACTTTCTCACTTCTTTTTTTCTTTTTCTCATCATTCTTTTCTTTTTCTTTTTCAACCTTTTCTTTCGCTTTTTCCATGGACTCTTTTAATTTGATTTGATCATGATACACTTGTTTTGGGGTAAGTGGGGCTAATGTGACATTCTTGTCTAAATGCTTAAACGTGTATCGGTTTGTGTATCTGTCATGAATTACACGTTTGTCAAATTTCCATGAACGGCCCAATAGAAGGTGACCCGCATGCATTGGAACTACGTCACACACCACTTCGTCTTGGTACTTTCCGATGGAAAATGTTATCACGGCTTGCTTCGTTACCTTAAGTTCCCCTCCGTCGTTCAACCATTGCAACTTATACGGGGCTGGATGTTTCGTCGTAGCTATCCTGAGCTTTTGAACTAACATGCTACTAGCGACGTTAGTACAGCTTCCACCGTCGATAATCATGCTACACACCTTACCTTGGATATGGCACCGGGTGTGAAAGATATTTTCCCTTTGCTGCTCGGTTTCGGCACTTTGGATGCTAAGGCTTCTTTTTACCACAAAGATTTCTCCTTCAACCAGATACTCCAAAGTTTCTTCTTCATCCGATTTTGTTTCAGCATCATTTTCAATTTCCTCGTCGGACTCAAATTCACCATCGGCCCGAACCACCATAACTCTTCGGTTTAGGCATTGACTTGCGATATGCCCTCGTCCTTGGCACTTGAAGCATTTGATGTCCCTCGTGCGACTTGTTACAGATTCATTTTTATTTCTACTTGGTTCACCTGAAGGAGAATTAGAGTTACCCGGAATAGCAGGCTCCTTGGCTCGAATGGTGGGTTTACTAGTGCCTTGACTCCATTTGTTGGTGGATGGATTGGTGTACGAACGGCTCACTCCTTTTCGTTTAAGTTGCTTCTCAACTTTTATGGCCATATGAACCATATCCGTTACCTCCACATAGTGTTGGAGTTCGACTATGTTGGCAATGTCCCGGTTTAGGCCCACAAGAAATCTCGCCATTGTCGCTTCTCGATCTTCCTCGGTGTCAGCCCGAATCATCGCTACTTCCATTTCTTTATAATAATCTTCAACACTCCGATTACCTTGGGTAAGGCTTTGAAGTCGTTGATAGAGGTCGCGATGGTAGTACGAGGGAATAAATCGCTTTCGCATAACGGATTTCATTTCAGCCCATGTAGATATAGGTCTCTCACCGTTTCGTCTTCGGCTCGTCAAGATTTGGTCCCACCATACAATAGCATAATCTGAAAATTCAATAGCCGCAAGTTTCACCTTTTTATTCTCCGAATAGTTATGGCAATCGAAGACTAATTCGATCTTCTTTTCCCACTCCAAGTATGCTTCGGGATCATTCTTGCCTTGAAAAGGGGGTATAGCCAATTTGATATTTTTAAGGCTATCGTCTTCATGTTCTCTTCCTCGTTGCCTTCGGTTTTTTTGACCTTGTTGACGAACACTTTGGATGGAAGAATTTTCGCTCTCATGGTCGCTAAGCTCGCATAGGTCTTCTCGATTTGGTCTAGGATGACCTCGCCCTCGCCTTTGGTGTTGAGGGGTTCCTCTACGTTGTACTGCTCATCTAATTGTTCCAAATGTTCTTGGATTGGTTCTACGGCTTCTCGGAGTATCCTTTGAAATTCACGTAGCATGGCTTGTTGCGTCAAATCGGGAACTCCGCCAGCGGTTCGGTTTCTTTTCGGACTTCTTGACATGTTCAAACTCTCCAAAAAAACCTCACAAATCCTCTCACAAAGAAATCACTACCTTGGCTTTTTTTTTTGCACTCGATTGTTCTCACAACTCACTTGCCTTTTTCCTCTCAATCATTTTCTCGAAGTTCTTTAAGGGGACTACTTGGACTTAACAACGATCTATAGTGGGCCGGCTTGCAATGATAATTGATGTGATTGGGAAGGTTGATGTCGGTTTTAGGGTAGGTTAGAAATAATGAAGGCCGGTATTGAGTGTGGCTATGTAGCAAAATCAATAGACAACTTTAGGCAGTAGGTAAAGCTCTTGAAATTTCGTAAAAAATAACCTTTTTTTTTATAAATTCTTCATATAATGGAAGAAACGAAATTCAATTTTTTTTTGATTTTTTTTCGATTTTTTTACAATACTGTAATACTAAAAATGTCGATCTTACTCCGATTTAACTAGCTCTGATACCAAATGATACGAGCTTGGTTACAGATGTCTCGAGTCGTATGTATTGCCCAATCGTGAATTCGAGTAAGAAGTGGCTTGTTCTAGAGTTGCTTAGTTTTGGTAGCAAAAATAATTACTAAATCAGATGAAAAGGTTTTCAAATGAAAGTTGAAGATGAATAATGGGATGAGTAGATGAAATTCGGCTAAGGCCAAAGAAAGAACCAACAATGGAGAAATTGTTGACCCGAATCTTAACAGGACACTTAGGTAAACTTTGGTTTGAATTGGAAGATTAAACCTTGACCCTCTACCAAGAATGATAGGAACCAGAGGTATAGGAACGCCACACCAATAAAGGTGACAAGTTCAGTTTCAAGGAAAAGAATTGTACGCCACACGAAAGTTGATAAGTCGATTCAGTTGCAGAAAAGAACAAGGAGAATTGGATAATCTCTCAAGTCTCAAATTTAACATAAATTTAGCAAAAAGTTCCTCCAACAAGCCATTTACAACATATTTATAGCCTATAATGTGCCCAGCCAAATGGTCACAAAAATTCAGATTAAATGAGCTAAATTAATGAGCTAAAATAGCTTAAGAGCTAAGTTCACTCCTTTGAAGAATCCTAGACCTTGGGGACGGCAATGGCATCAAAACTCTTTAATGTCCTTCAATAATCAGCCTTGGAAATTCGGATGGCTAGCAGCAGCTTTAAATGACGTCTTGGGCACACAAATAGCTCCTAAATACTTTCAATTAACTTAAATGAGCTGGACTAAATTTGCAAGTCCTTTGGTGTGTTCAAGAAAGCAATAAGCATCAGCTTTGGAACCTGAAGACGGCCTTTAATGCTCCTAGGAAGCATGAAACGTCAGCCTTGGTTTAAAGCATGCTTTGGCGTCACTTTGGAAATTCACAAACAGCTGCTCTTTGCTGTACCCGAAGCAAAACCAGCTGGAATTAATTCCTTAAGCATTGGTCTCCACGAAAAAGGAAGAAAAAAAATTCGGCTGCTTTAATGGTGTTCAAGAACGTCCCCAACATGCTGGACATATTTTTAATTGCTTTGCTGCACATTGAAAATCAGCAAACATGCCCATTAATGCCATCCATGCACCAAGCATACCACCTGCATTTTAACATTAAAAATTCTGTTAGGCATGTTAAATAAACTCAATTAAGTTGTCTTAACTCAAGACACTTTAAATGGCTGCAAACAAGACAAATTAAATTAGTTGAAGACAATTTAATTTGCTGTAGTAATCTAGACAAACTAAATAACTTAAACACTCATATTGCTGTAATAATTTAGACAAATTAAATAAAATAGTTTATCAAACAAATTAAACACATTAAATCAACTAAATTACTAATTTTTATTCCAGCAAATTAAGTGAACTAGAATGAACTAATTAAGCTAAAATTCAGCTTGAAGTAAGCTGCATGGGACGCCTAAGGAGCTGCTCCAAACTTGATTGATTGATTCCGCAACTGGTTCTCCCCCGCTCGGCCCACGTAACTTGATAACGCCTCTTGTAACTTCTTTGCTCGAGACCTAGTGATAGGTCGTTGGGGCAGCTCAATATGATCAATAGAAGATTCACAAACGGAGTTTGCATCATGTTGTTGTTGGCAAGTTCTCAAAGATGGCACATTTTATTCCTTGTCACAAAACAGATGATGCTACACATGTGGCAGACTTATTCTTTAAAGAGGTGGTAAGACTTCATGGCATCCCTAAAACAATTGCTTCTGACAGAGATGTCAAATTCCTTAGCCACTTTTGGAAGGTATTGTGGGGTAAGCTTGGTACAAAATTACTTTATTCCACTACATGTCACCCCCAAACTGATGGCCAAACTGAAGTAGTTAATCGGATCTTAGGGACATTATTACGATCTGTTGTGGGAAAGAACATTAGAAATTGGGAAGAATGCCTACCATTTGTTGAAGTTGCATATAGTAGATCTATTCATTCAAGATCAAGTACTGTTAGTGGGTTAAAGCCATAAACAAGTTCAAATGGAGAATAACCCACTAACAGTACTTGATCTTGCGCCATTACCGCTTGAACACATTGTTCATCTAGATGGCGAACAGAAAGCTAAGTTGGTGAAATCCTTACATGAGAAGGCTATGCAACGAATAGCCAAAACAAATGATGCCAAAACCAATAAAGCAAACAAGGGGCGCAAACGGGTTATCCTAGAACCTGGAGATTGGGTTTGGGTCCATATGAGGAAAGAACAATTTCCTACAAAAAGAAAGTCCAAGTTGAACCCAAAGGGCGATAGGCCTTTCCAAGTACTCGAGCGGATCAATGACAATGCTTATAAAATTGATCTACCTGGTAAGTACAATGTAAGTTCTACTTTTAATGTGGCTGACTTGTCCCCATTTTATTTTTCAAATTCGAGGTTGAATCTTTTTAAGGAAGGGGGAATGATACGAGTCACAAAGGCCCAACCCAAGCTCAAGAACGTGATCGGCTCAAATTACCACAAGGCCCAATAACGAGGTTAAAGTCCAGACAAATGCGTTCCAAACTAAATGGGACCATTCAGGAATTTGTTAGCAAAGCCTTAGATGCGTACACAAAAGAAAGAGAAAATCAAGATTCACTTTCTTGTTTTCAAGAAAATCAATAAACCGAATCTTGGCCCAATTTTGCTGTTGGGAGAGATTTCAAGAATCAAGAAAATCAAGATTTCAAATCTTGGAAATCTTGGTCCAAGAAACCGAATCTTGCAGCCAAAGCGCATTGGATCTCCGTTACTAGCATCAACGAACCAATTTCCGGAGGAGATGAACTACAAGCCCAAGTTCTTGAAGGCGAGGCCCATTAAGATGATTCCAAGTCCAATCAAGAAGTCAAACCATACTTAGTTGAAAATCAGGTCAAATTGTTAATGTGGCCCAATTTGTAACAATTTTAATTATTTGAATATCTAGTTTAATTTTTAGACTTTAAGAATTTTATTTGTTAAAATTCAACCCAAGCAGCCCATTAGAAATGCCTTGGCTGAATTTCCCTCTCATTTTAATTAATTAGGTTTTTTTAGTTTTCCTAATGAGATTAGGAAATAGATTGAAGGCTTATTAATAGGCATGGCCGGCCACCCTTGTAAACACATTACAATACATTAAAATTTCAGATTTTTGCTGAGTAAAAATTCTCTTAGAGTTTTCTCCAAGAATTCTTTCTTGAGTTTCTTTAGAAGTAGTTTTAACAATCTTTTTGATTGTCGGAGCCATCTTCAGCCTTCTTCTTGCCATTGTTCTTCATTGGAGTGGAGATTAGAGCCGTTTGAAGGGAGTTGTGAAATCTTTCAGGATTTCAAGGCTTCTTAGGACTTTATCTTTATTTTCTTGTTGTTCAATCTCTTTTAAATTTCTGCTTGTGTCGATTTTTATTAGCAAATTTGTTTACTGTTCTTGTTGCATTTCAGCCTTTCCAAAACATCCAAGATCTGATTCGCCCCCTTCTTCATTAAAGCTCGAATCGCCCCCCTTGTTATTGGCATCAAAGATCGTTCAAGATCCCTAAAATTCATTGTTCTTGCCGATTTTTTCTTTTCAAATCTGATTGATTCGGTTGCTGGAATTTTTGGGGAAAATTAGTTGCTATTTCGTTTTGGGCAAATCAACATCTCCTTGGGTTTCAAGAACCGTTTTAATTCCTGAATTTTTTTCTTTTCTTTTTGCCAACCCAAATCCCTAATTTTCTATTTAAAATCTGATTGTTTTCTTTGATTTCAATTCTAATTCATTTTCTTTCGTAATTGATAGGATTGGCTGTTGGGGAATTACTTCCTAAGTTCAAATCGATTCTTGGTTTCCAAGAATAGTTGTCTCTAAGGGTGTTTTTGGTTCTTGCTGTTCATTGGTAGTTTTTATTTCAGATCTAATCGAATCTAACTTCAATTCTCTGTTTCGTTTCAGATCTGATCGTCTAGAGCCTCGTAGGAATTTTCTCGTGACTTGACAACTCGATCTTGGTCCGCGCACAACCCCCTATCAGCCTTTGTGACTCGTATCATTCCCCCTTCCTCAAAAAGATTCGTCCTCGAATCTGAAAAATCAAATGGAGATAAGTCAGCCACATTGAAAGTAGAACTTGTAGTCCAATCATAAGCATAACAAAACAAGTATAACGCATGCGAATGGACAGATTCAGATTACCATGCAAACAAGCTAATTTACTCGTCAATGCCTCGCCAAATATTCGAAACAAAGATGGACATGTTTTAAGGCATTCAATCATCTCAAATTGTTTCCACAAACCCTGAATAAATCGCGAGTAATAAATCAAATGGTAAACGTAATGATAAAGAGGCGCACGTGGACCAAGATCGAGTTGCCAAGTCACGAGAAACTCCTACGAAAGATCCTAGACGAATAGATCTGAAATCAAAAACAAAGATTAAGATTAAACCGAATCAGATTTGAATTTAAAATTCCCAAATTCAATTAAAAGAGCAGCAAGAAGAAAAGAAATAGAATCGATGAATCAAACGAAATTGAGAAGAAAGAAAAGATGCGAATCTGCCAAGGAATTGATTCGGCCAAGAATGCCCAATTTCCAGCAATCAATTGATTCCCAAATTGAAAGAAATCCAATCGGCCAAACACTAGGAATTGGGGATTTTTGGGTTCGAATGGGTGCTGCCAATAGGAGAACAACTTAAACGAAGAGATCTTGAGTTTAATCAATGCTGGAAAACAAACAAGAACAGCAAAATATTAGATGAGAAATCGGCACAAGTATAAGCAAAGAAAAGTAAAGAAAGAAATCGAAAACAGCAAGAATTAAAGGATAAGTCCTAAAGATCCTTGAAATCCCGAAAGATTTCACAAATCTCTTCAAACGGCTCTAATCTCCCCTCCAAAGAATATCGATGGCAAGAAGAAGGTTGAAGATGGCTCCCACAATCAAAAGATTGTTAAAACAACTTCTAAAGAAAACTCAAGAGAGAATTCTTGGAGAAAACCCCAAAGAAAATTCTGCACTCAACAAATCTGAAATTTGATAGAAAAAATAATAATAAGATCTTTTTACAAAGGGTGGCTGGCCAATGCTTATATAGGCCTCCAACAAATCCTAATCTCACAAGTAACTAATAAAAAATTAAACCTAATTAATAAAATAACAAGGTAAATTCGGCCATGCACTTATATGGGCTGTTTTGGGCCGAATTTTACATGTAATGCTCCTAAAGATTAAAAAATTAAATTAAACAAGTAAGATGTTTACAAATTGGGCCCTTTGACATTTTGGCCTGATTTTCAACTAAGTATGAAGAAATTTCTTGATTGGGCTGGATTTTGGTTATTGGGCCTCGCCTTCAAGAATTTGGGCTCGTGATCCATCTCCTACCAAAATTGGGTCGTTGACGCTCGTAATGGAGATCCAATGCGTTTTGGCTGCAAGATTTGGTTTCTTGGACCAAGATTTCCAAGATTTGAAATCTTGATTTTCTTGATTCTTGAAATCTCTTCGAACAGCAAAATTGGGCCAAGATTCGATTTCTTGATTTTCTTGAAAACAAGAAAGTGAATCTTGATTTTCTTGTTCTCTCGTGTATGAATCTAAGGCCTTGCTAACAAGCTCTTGAATGGTCCCATTTAGTTTGGACCGCATTTGTCGGGCCTTTGATCTCGTTATTGGGCCTTGTGGCAATTTGAGCCCATCACGTTCTTGAACTTGGATTGGGCCTTTATGACTCGTATCATTCCCCCCTTCCTCAAAAAGATTCGTCCTCGAATCTAAAAAGTCAAATGAACTCAACTTTCCTCGATCAAACGGGACTAATTGCAATTGAGTCCACTGAAAAGAATAGCCATGAAATAGTAAATAGCAACGGAAACAAGATTGTAGTCCAATTATAAGCATAATAGAACAGGTATAACGCATGTGAATGGACAGATTCAGATTACCATGCATTAATCGACGGTTTATAGATTCACTCACACATGCATTATAAAAAACAAGAATCTTTTTATCAACCATCGAAATAGATTTATCATCAATAAATAAAATAGGACAGTCAAGCACGTTTCGATCTAAGTGTTCATCAACACGATCTTTGTCACTATCCGAGGAGTACAAAAGTGTTTCAAAGGTTTCAAGCATCTTACCTTGATAAGAAAAAGAATAAGGGTCGATTTTACCTTTTTCATTTAAAACAAACCTTCGCTCATCGGGGGCATAGTGTAGTCGAATCTCCGTTGTTGAGTTAACCTTTGTCAAATGGAACTCAAACTTCATGTACAACCACATAAACTGTTTAAGGCACGAATATAAATTGAAAACAAATTTGGAAAATTTCGTTACCTTATTCTCCAAAACAGATTTGGACAAATTCGAGGATTTTACACAAGGTAAATCAAGAGAATAACAAATCACGCTTCTTTTCGTAATGACTTTATCAACCACAATCGAAGAGTAACAATTAATCGGATCAAAATGAGGGGATCTTTTAAGAACTAAGTCACCAAAAGTTTTATCAATAATTTTCAAATCTGCACTGGACTCGGTTTCTAAAATTTCCTTACCTCGCTTACCTTCGGGATCATGTAGTGTGATTTCATCTTTGCCTAAGTTGATTGTATGAAAGCGTCTTTCAGTTGAGAGGTATTGAAGTTGAAAGTTATCTTTCGGTCCTTCGGGAACCTGAAAAGTAGCAACACAAGAAAAATTCATATCTTGGTTAGTGAAAACATTCCTCACTAGCCTTTCCTCGTCTTTTTCTTTTGTTTCTTTTTCTAACTTATTTTCTCTTCTTTCTTCAACTTCTTTTTCAATTTTCTTTTTGTTTCACATTCCTTTTCACTCTCAATCTCTTTTTGCTCTTTTTCATTCTCGTTTTCTTTTTCCTCACTTGTTTTAACAACAGAATTTTTCAGTTTGATTTGGTCCTCATGGACTTGTTCCGGAGTGAGCAGCACTAAGGTGATTTTCCTTCCTTGATACTTGAAAGAATACCTATTGGTACGACCATCGTGAGTGACCTTTCGATCTAGTTGCCATGGTTCTCCTAGCAACAAATGGCAGGCTTGAATAGGTACTACGTCGCACACGACTTCGTCTTGATACTTACCAATAGAAAAGGCGATGCGCACTTGTTGAGTGACCTTAAATTGGCTTTCGTTACTAAGCCCTTGTAGTTGATAAGGTCGTGGATGCTTGGTAGTGGTTAAGCAAAGCTTTTCCACCATTGTCGTGCTGGCTACGTTCGAGCAACTTTCACCATCAATAATAACTCTACAAAGCTTACCTTGTACATGGCAGCGAGTATGAAAGAGATGTTCTCGTTGCTGCTCGCTCTTTGGTTTTGCCAAAGAGGGTTGTCCACGATCATGAAGATCATAATCAGTTCTAGGGACACGTCGAGGAGCGCGCCTATGAGCAGGAGGCTGGTTATCCACATCGTCTTTAATTTGATCTCGATATTGAGGCTCTTGATTCAACCGCACCTCATTGATAGTAGCAGTCAACGCTCGAAGTGTAGCAGCCTGTTCGTCCAACTGTTGTTGGAATCTTTTAAATATGTCCTCATTATTATCACCTTTAGACATTTTTTTTAAAACCTGCAAAACACTCAACACTCAAAAATAAAAGTTATCAAACCTTACCGTTAATCACTCAAAAAGAAAAAATCAAATTCTCAATGAGGTCGAATTCAATCTTGTGAGTTCTTTATCAGAGTTTATATCAACCAATGAGAGAGTGTGAACCAAACTACCAAAGAATCCTAATTTGCACTAGGATGCCAAAAACTGACGAGACACCAATTGATTCGTGTTGCACCGAGGAAGAAGTTGTGCACACGTTTAAATACTACTAACACAAGAAACAAGAAGGTGTTAGATAACGTAAAGGAAGAATAAAGGTAAACAAATGAAAACCTACAGCTAAGAATCAATAAAAATTGCTGAAAACAGAAAACCCGAAAAACTGCGGAGTAACTTGACAACTTCGTTCGAGGTGTTCCCTATCTCCAAAAATCACGAAATTAAATCTGGAGTGTCCTTATATATTGAATTTTTGATCTGGAAATTTTGGGCACCAAATTCAACCCACTGAATCTTTTTTTTAAATTTTTATTGAATTTCGTATTTTTTGATTTTTTTGACTTTTTTGACTGATTTTTTTGAGGGAATAATTTTTTTATATTCAATCACAGTGCCAAAAACATGTATGTAAAATTTCAGATCAATCGGACAACGTTTACCCACTCAAATGAATTTTTTTGAACAATTTTTCTGGGTAAAACTGCTGTTTATGCTTTAAAAAATAGAGATCAGTTTAGAAATCAACCAAGAACACCCAAAATGCCCAAAATCTGATACCAAATGATAAAGAATGTGCGCGGACCAAGATCGAGTCGTCAAGTCACGAGAAACTCCTACGAAAGCTCTAAACGAACAGATCTGAAAATTAAAACAAAGAACAAGATTAAACTAATCAGATCTGAAATTAAATCCCCAAATTCAATTAAATGAGCAGCAAGGAATAAAGAACGAATGAATAAATGTATTCGGAGTTCAAGAAGATGAAGTCGAACTCTAATAGTGAAATCCCACAAGCCGAATCTGCCCAAGAACAAACCGACAATAAAAACCCCAAATTCCAGCAACTTGATTTCCCCAAAATCAGAATGTATTAATCGACAAGAACCCTAGGATTTAGGGATTTTGGTTCGAAACTTTACTGCCCAAAAGTAGACCGATTAAATGGAAGGATCTTGGAGTTAAACAAAGCTGAAACACACTAGGCAAATTTTCGTTAATGTTAGATAAAGATAAATAATTTGGCCTAAACCTCACAAGGATACAAGGCTGTTTATTAAGTAGGGCTCTCTTCACATCTTTTTTTGTTGCCAAAAGATTTTTTCCGCTCATTTTACAACTAGAGGATTCACTCACCTTTGGGCTTTTTAAATTTTGACTTTTTCCACTACTATTAGCCTCTTTTCTCTCTGTCTTTTGTACTTGCTCTTTCTCCCTTACCCTCTCACAAAATTTTATCATCCTCAATTGATCTTTATATACATCAGTAGGATTTAAAGGAGCAAAAGTGAATTTCTTGCCTTTAAATACAAGGGAGTATCGATTAAGTTTACCTTGGTGTGTAACATCGCGATCAAATTGCCAAGGTCGTCCAAGGAGCAAGTGTGCCGCATGCATGGGGACTACATCACACCATACGTCATCCTCATAATTACCGAGTTTAAAAGTGACCAAGGACTGTTTCGTAACTTTAACTTCGGACCATTCATTAAGCCACTGAAGGTGATATGGCTTAGGGTGTTTGGTACAAGGAAACTTTAAAGAATCCACCAAATAACTACTCACTACATTCGAGCAACTCCCACTATCAATAATGAGTGAACATAAGTTACCTTTAATAAAACACCGAGAATGGAAAATATTGGTCCTTTGGCTCTCATCATCTTTCATCTGAATGTTAAGGGTTCGGCGAACTACAAAGCAATGGAAATTAGCAAAGTTTCCTTCTTTTGGTGGTTCGACCAACTCTTCGCCATTATCACTGTCATCCACAAGTTCTGGCATATCTGGATCTGTTTTATCAGAGTCGGAAGTGTACTCACCATTATCTTTCAGAAGAAGTAATCTCGTGTTAGGGCATTCCCTACTATAATGACCACGCCCTTTGCACTTAAAGCACTCAATCTCATGAGTCCTCTTCGCACTCGAATCTCCTAAATTGGGCTGCTTAGAAGGTGTTTGCGTTTTAACAGGAGCCCCTTTTTTCCAATCTGATTGCTTGCTTCCATTACTCAAAGAAGGCTTGTTAGTAATGAAAGGTGATTTTGAGCTCTTAAAATCAGAATTGGAATTGTTACCTCGGTAATATTGCGAAGTCGAGAAGGAACCAAACCTTTGTTCCTTTAGTTGTTGCTCGATCTCAATGGCTTTATGAACTGCTTCTTCCAAATCAATGTAAGTTTGTAGCCTCAATGTATTAGCTATCGGCCTATTCAAACCATCAATAAATTGAACCATAGTTGTTTCTTCATCCTCCTCCACACTAGCTCTCTGAATGAGCATCTCCATCTCTTTAAAATATTCATCCACTGTCCTACTACCTTGGATAAGTCTTCTCAGCTTTGTTTTAATTTCTCTATAGTAGTGAGGTGGAATAAACCTTTTACGCATAATCTGTTTCAACTCATCCCATGTCGAAATCTCACCTTCATAATTCCGATGGCGGTTTACCCCAAGTTGAGTCCACCAACTTAATGCATAATCAGAAAATTCCAGTGTTGCTAACGCTACCTTTTCATCATCCGGACATTTATAATACCGAAACATAAGTTCAATCTTAGATTCCCATTCACAATAAGCGTCAGGATCATTCTTATCACGTAATCATCACAAGTAGGTATTTGAAAAGGTTCACAGAGTTGCACAATCATACCATGCATTAATCGATGGTCTATAGATTCACTCACACATGCATTATCAAAAACAAGAATCTTTTTATCAACCATTAAAATAAATAGATCATCAATAAATAAAATAGGACAGTCAAGCACGTTTCGATCTAAGTGTTTTACAAAAATTAAATCATCAACACGATCTTTGTCACTATCCGAGGAGTACAAAAGTGTTTCAAAAGTTTCAAGCATCTCACCTTTATAAGCAGAAGAATAAGGGTCAATCTTACCTTTTCCATTTAATACAAACCTTTGCTCACCGGGGGCATAGTGTAGTCAAAGCTCCATTGTAAAGTTAACCTTTGTCAAATGGAACTCTAACTTCATGTACAACCACATAAACTGTTTAAGGCACGAATATAAATTGAAAACAAATTTGGCAAATTTTGTTACCTTATTCAAAAACCAAGTATCAAAACAATAGAAAGTATTTGCACACAATAGATGATGCTTGATTTTCCAACAAACTATACCAAAATAGATTTCGGGTTTAAAAACTTGATTTTTATTAGTCATGCCGAAGTGTAACAAAGATGTCATTAATCCAATCAAGTTAAAGCATGAGGATTTTCGCATACATACCAACATATATTCAAAACTTTTTTTATTTACCAAAACAGATTTGCACAAATTTGCAGATTTTACACTTGGAAAATTAAGAGAATAACAACTCACGCTTCCTTTCGTAATGACTTTATCAACCACAACCAAAGAATAACAATTAATCAGATCAAAATGAGGGGATCTTTTAAGAACTAAGTCACCAAAAGTTTTATCAATAATTTTCAAATCTGTACGGGACTCGGTTGCTAAAATTTCCTTACCTCACTTACCTTCGGGCTCATGTAGTGTGATTTCATCTTTGCCTATGTTGATCGTATGAAAGCGTCTTTCATTTGAGAGGTATTGAAGTTGAAAGTTATCTTTCGATATTTCGGGAACCTGAAAAGTAGCAACACAAGAAAAAATTATATCTTGGTTAGTGGAAACATTCCTCACTACCCTTTCCTCTTCTTTTTCTTTTGTTTCTTTTTTTCGTCTCTCAATCTCATTCCATATTCGCTCATTTTCTCGCATCAACATCTCTTGCCTCTTTTTTCTTTTTTCTTTCTTTTTGTGTCTTCCTTTCATTACAAGATAGAGATGTTACAAATGAATCAGAACGGAAAGACTTTCATTGGGTATGTACGGAATGACTTGCATTGTAACAGCCCAAAATTTACCCTAGTCGGGAAGTGGTTTCGGGACCGCTAAACCGAGTCACCGAAATGTTTGAATGTGATAATTATTGTCTAGAATATGTAATTATGAATCTGTGAAAATTTCAAGCTTCGATTTAGTCGATTTCATGTGAATTTAGTCAATAGGACTTATGCGAGAAAATTTTAAAATGTGATAGGTCAATGCGTAAGGACCTATTAGTGCATGTGGAAAAAGGGGGACTTGCATGTCAAATTCCCCCCCTTTAGTAGTGGCCGGCCATGACAAATAAGGTGGACAAGGTGTGATGGGCAAAACATGTCATAGACATGTTTTGTTGGTGCATCATGGGATGAATAACAAAATAAAAAGTTAATAATAAAGAAATGGAAAAAAAGAATGATGAAAGGAAAAAAAAGGGATCATCATTCATGTTCTTGCTAGCCGAATCTAAAGAAGAAAGAAAAATTGTTCATCTTTTATCATCCTTGGCCGAAAATGCTAAGAAGAAGGGGAAGGGGAAGTAAGACATTCGGCCACTCCTTCTAGTCTTGAATAAGGTATGTAATGCATGGTAGCTTTTGGAAATTGTTGAATGTATTAAGCTAGTTACTAAGTCCCTTACTTAGCCCATGTTCAAATCTTGAATATTGTTGGTAACATGAGCAATCGGTCATCTTAAGTCACTATTAAGGTAAGGAAGTTTGTACTAGCTTTTGAAATTTTAGTTAATATTGAGTGAGTTATCAAGTGATTTTTGTAAACCATGTTGAAATTTCGATTTTGGGGGTAAGTATGGTTTTCGGCTATAAGAGATTAATAAGGGTGATGATTGTGTTACATGCTAAACTTAGATGAAATTGTGTGATTAGATAAATTAAAAGTAATAGTATAGTTGATGAATATATATAGATATACATATTCGGCCATCACTTAGGAGCTTATGTGATGTTGAGTTTAAGCTTTGCATATTCGGCTATATGTATATATACATATATATGTAAGCCCATTCGTGATATTACCTTAGGACTATGTATATATAACCGACAAAAAAATGGGGAAAACTAGCAAAGGTGAAGGCCGAATGAGCTATAGGAGGTGTGGATGACTTTTATGCATGTGGGTGTGTGTGTATGCCATTTAGTTGGTGACATTCGGCATTTCTTAATTAACATTAGAGATGAGTGAATGAAATCGGCATGTGTGTTTGTGAAAATGCCGAATGTGAATTTGGATAATATTGAGTAATGTATGTGCTTTAAAATGATGGAATGGAGTGGATGCTTTAAATGTGTTATGAACAATTATAAGTTAAATTAAGGTTTGCTAAATTACCATTGTCATTGCCGAATATACAAACATACACATGCATGTGTAATTGAAGTATGAATGTTTAGCAAGATGGTTAAACTAGTTAATTTACCGATTTAGCTCAAGAAGCTAAAGGTGGAGAGGCAAGCAAGGGCAAAGAAAAGATCATCGAGTAACCGAGTTGGAACCATCTTACCCAACACAAAGTAAGTCATCAAGCATATATTTTGTATTGATCTAAATAGACATAATGTCTATGTAATCATGCTGAATGGAATGATAAATTTATATACATGTATGTATGTGGTGATGAAAGTGTTGAATGAAGAGAAAAGAGGTGAGATGTATTGAGTTGTTGACCTCGGCACTGAGAGTGCAGGTATAAACATTTATGATCAAGAGATTGGCGCTAAGTGTGCGGGTTTAAATTGTACAGCACTAAGTGTGCGAGTTTGATTATGTAGCACTAAGTGTGCGAATTTGATTATGTAGCACTAAGTGTGCGAGTTTGATTATGTAGCACTAAGTGTGCGAGTTTGATTATATAGCACTAAGTGTGCGAGTTGATTATATAGCACTGAGTTGCGGACTTAATATATACGTTTGAATCATTATGGACACTAAGTGTGCGACATTATTAAGTCGATCACGGACAGCGGATCGGGTAAGTACCTTGAGTTCATGGCCAATAGGCGCTATGTTTATAATTGGAGTTGAGCTTGGTAAGTTGAAACCTATGTGACAATTATAATTGAAGTCACGTACATAAGATTTATTGTGGAATAGGTGAAAGGCCGTTTAGTTGTATGATTGTAACGAAAATAAAATGATGTATGAAAATGCCTCAAATATCCTATTGATGAGTATATGGAATGTGAATGCATGATTTGGTATGAGATTGAACCGATGGGTCTGAGGAACTATGGCATGGTTCGGTATGGATGGAGTAACTAGCCTCGTTCCATTTTGTTTCCTATTGTGATAATGTTATTAATGGATGGTAGTGCATTGCTTATGACTTACTGAGTTATATACTCACTCGGTGTTTCCTTGTCACCTATTTTAGGTTTCTTGGACTCGACTCTTTTTGCGTGATCGGGCCGTCATTGGAGTCATCACACCGGCTAGCAAGTTTTGGTACTTTCTTCTTAGTCGGCTTAGGAGAACATTTCGGCATGTATAGGCTATTATGTTGTGTTTGAACTTTGGTATGTAAACTTTTAGCCATGCGAAAATGGCATGAATGTTCGGTTGGGTTTGGTTTCATAACGTTAGGTCGTAAATCTTGATAATTCGACCTTTTTATGCCATATGTCATGGTTGATTATTTTGGTGTTAAAATTCATGATATGGCAATAGTGTAGTAGGGGGGATGTTTGACAATGATTAGCCTTTGGCATGGCTAGTCATGATCATAATTTGTGATATGTATGAAGAATTACTAGTTAGATTAAGGAGAAATCACGAAATGGGCATAGTTGCTTTCGTAACAGATGCTGGCAGCAGCAGTGACGTGAGATTGAAAAATCACTAAAAATAGTAGGAGTGGAATTAATTGATGAATAAATTATGTATTCGAAGCTCGATGAGTCTATTTTCATATAGAAGCAACGAAAAGATCATATGGACAGTATGTTAAGAGATATTCAGGTTCTCGTGAGACAGGGCCAGAACGGTTTCTGGATTCCCTGTTCGGACTTTGGAAATTCATTATAAATTAACCAGAGATAATTAGGAGACATACAATATATGGATAGATTCCTCTCTGAGTCTAGTTTCTATAGAAACAAGCGGCATGAGTATTGAAGCTCTGTCAGGGAGATATCCAGGTCGTAATGTGCAAAGGTCAGTGTAGTCGATCCCTGTAACATGGGAGACTTTGACTAATAAACTGTACTAATTGGCCCGACCAAAAATTCTAGAAAAAAATATGTAGATGGGCATATGAGTCTAGTTTCAGGGAAAAATCACGAAACTGATTTTCAAGTTGTGAAACTCAAGATATGATTTTAAAGAGACTAGTACGCAGATTGGCAGTGTCTGAGAAATATTTTTATAAAGGGTTTAAAGTCTGTTAACACCTCGTGTTCGACTCCGGTGTCGGTCTCGGGTTCGGGGTGTTACATTTGATTGGTATCAGAGCTATGGTTTAGTCGGTTCTAGGACTACCATAGCACGTATGAGTCTAGCTATACATGCCGAATGTTAATGTTTAACTGTGTGATGACTTCTGACGGTTAAAATTTATGTTTTGATTAGTAAATGGATCCCGGTGTAGAGAGAACCTTGGCGGATGACATTGGAAGTGTAGCGGCTGCTCCTGCACAAGGGACACCGCCTGTTGAACCTCGGTCATCTGCGAATAATCAAGGTGAGGGGGCTAAACAAGCCTTCTTTACCATGATGAATGAGTGGGTCGCGCAATATGCCCGAACCAATCCGGCTGTCCAACAATTCCCGAATTTGAATAATCCACCCCAAGAGCCCGTAATGCCATCAGTCACTGATCCTGTGAGGCTGAGTAAGCCACCTGTAGACTTGATTAGGAAGCGCGGGGCTGAGGAGTTCAGGGCCATAGTTACTGATGATGCTAAAAGAGCCGAATTCTGGCTTGATAACACCATTCGAGTGTTTGATGAACTGTCATGCACACCCGATGAATGTCTAAAGTGTGCTATATCCTTGTTGCGGGGCTCAGCCTACTATTGGTGGAGGACCCTGATTTCCATAGTCCCAAACGAACGAGTAACTTGGGACTTCTTTCAGACGGAATTTCGAAAGAAATATATTAGTCAACGGTTCATTGATCAAAAGCGTAAGGAATTCTTGGAACTCAAGCAAGGCCGTATGACAGTATCTGAATACGAACATGAATTCGTAAGATTCAGTAGGTATGCCCGGGAGTGCGTAGCTGATGAGGTTGCTATGTGCAAAAGATTCGAAGAAGGATTGAATGAAGATTTAAAGCTACTAATGGTTATTTTGGAAATAAAAGAATTTGTAACACTAGTCGAACGAGCCTGCAAGGCGGAAGAACTTGGAAAGGAGAAGAAGAAGGCTGAATTTGAAGCTAGAGACTATCGTAAAAGATCGACGGGTAAAGCTCCGTTCTCAGCCGTAAAGAAGTTCAGGGAGGACACTAATAAGTCGAGGATGACTGCGGGAATTTCCATCAGAGCACGACCATCGGCGAACTCCCGAGCTACTTCGGTAGCTAGTGTGGGCAATAATCGTCAAGAGAAACCTGAATGTCCCCAATGCGGAAGACGACATCTAGGTGAATGTTGGGGTAAGTCTACTAACAGGGCCTGTTACGGATGCGGTTCGAAGGACCACTTCATTAGAGATTGCACGGAGCTTGATGAGAAGAATAAGATTCAAGGTGCAAGACCTAGTGGGGTGACAACTAGAGGTAGACCACCGAGAATTTTAGGAGGTAGGGGTGGTAGTCAGAGAGGGGCCTCTGATATGGCTGTTTGAGCTGAGAACCGTACTCCTGCTAGAGCATATGCCATTCGCGCACGAGAGGAGGCATCCTCCCCTGACGTCATCACTGGTACCTTCACTCTCTTTGATACTAATGTGATTGCATTGATTGACCCTGGCTCTACTTATTCATATGTATGCGAAACCTTAGCATCCAGTAAGACTCTACCTGTTGAGTCTACTGAGTTCGTAATTCGAGTGTCAAACCCTTTGGGTCAATGCGTACTTGTTGATAAAGTGTGTAAGAGATGCCCTCTAAAAATTCGAGAATCCTGTCTTCCGGCCGATTTGATGCTTTTGCCGTTTGACGAATTTGACGTTATTCTTGGTTTGGATTGGTTGACCGCGCATGATGCGGTTGTGAATTGCAAAAGCAAGACTATTGATTTGAGGTGCGCAAATAACGAGATAATTCGAATTGAGTCTACGGACTTAAGGGGGTTGCCAGCTGTAATATCAGCAATGTTGGCCCAGAAATATGTAAGAAAAGGGTGCGAAGCATACCTTGCGTATGTACTTGATGACAAAGAGTTAGAAAAGAAACCCGAATTTGTGCCGGTGGTTTGTGAATACCCGGATGTTTTTCCTGAAAAATTACCGGGTTTACCACCTGTTCGGGAGGTAGAGTTTGGTATTGAGCTTGTACCTGGGACTACGCCGATTTCGATAACTCCGTATCGTATGGCACCAACCGAGTTGAAAGAGTTAAAATCTCAGTTGCAAGAATTGACGGATAGAGGTTTTGCTCGACCAAGTTTCTCACCTTGGGGTGCACCAGTATTGTTCGTGAAAAAGAAGGACGGAACCATGAGGTTGTGCTTGACTATCGTCAACTGAATAAAGTGACGATAAAGAACAAATATCCGTTGCCACGCATCGATGATTTGTTCGACCAACTGAAGGGAGCCTCAGTGTTCTCAAAAATAGATTTGAGATCGGGCTATAATCAGTTGCGAATTCGAGATTCGGACATACCCAAAACTGCTTTCAGAACGAGGTACGGTCACTACGAGTTCTTAGTGATGCCGTTTGGGCTCACTAATGCCCCTGCAGTATTTATGGATTTGATGAATCAGATCTTCAGACCATATTTGGATCGGTTCGTAGTTGTGTTCATTGATGACATCTTGGTCTATTCAAGAGATGAGATCGAACATGCTGAACACTTGAGATTAGTGTTGCAAGTTTTGCGGGATAAGAAGTTATATGCTAAGTTCAGTAAGTGTGAGTTCTGGTTAAAAGAGGTTAGCTTCTTGGGTCATGTGGTATCCGCATCGGGTATTCGAGTTGACCCGAACAAAATCTCAGCCATACTTAACTGGAAACCTCCGAGAAATATTACTGAGGTTCAGAGCTTTTTGGGACTCGCCGATTATTACCGACGATTTGTCAAAGGTTTCTCGATGATAGCCACACCAATGACGAAGCTACTTCAAAAGGATGCTAAGTTCGAATGGACGGAGAAATGTCAGAAAGGCTTCGATCAACTGAAAACTCATTTGACTGAAGCTCCAATTTTAGTGCAACCCGAATCAGGCAAAGAGTTTGTCATTTATAGTGACGCATCCCTACTCGGGTTGGGTTGCATATTGATGCAAGAAGGTCGAGTTGTGGCCTATGCGTCGAGACAATTGAAGCCACACGAGAGAAATTATCCAACCCATGATCTCGAGCTAGCCGCCATCGTATTTGCTTTGAAAATATGGCGACATTATTTGTTTGGCGAAAAGTGCCATGTATTTTCGGATCACAAAAGTCTCAAATATTTGATGACTCAAAGAGACTTAAATCTGCGACAAAGACGTTGGCTTGAGTTGTTGAAAGATTACGAGCTTGTCATTGATTACCACCCGGGAAAGGCTAATGTGGTTGCGACGCCTTAAGCCGGAAATCGCTGTTTGCTTTACGAGTGATGAATGTGCACTTGTCTGTTCTACCCGACAATGTGTTAGTAGATAAATTAAAGGCCAAACCATCATTGATTCATCAAATTCGTGAAGCTCAGAAAGTCGACGATGAATTGGTTGCAAAACGGGCTGAATGTATTCCGAATATGGAATCCGGATTTCAAATTGATGAGGACGATTGTCTGAGGTTCAGAAGTCGTTTGTGTGTTCCAAGAAATTCGGAACTCATTTCGATGATTCTGAACGAAGCCCATTGTAGCCGAATGTCAATTCACCCGGGGAGTACGAAAATGTACAACGATTTGAAACGTCGATTTTGGTGGCATGGTATGAAACGGGACATCTCCGACTTTGTTTCGAGATGTTTAATATGTCAACAAGTGAAAGCGGAACATCAAGTGCCTTCAGGATTACTTCAGCCGATCATGATACCTGAGTGGAAATGGGATCGAGTCACAATGGACTTTGTGTCCGGACTACCATTGTCAACAAGTAAGAAGGATGCGATTTGGGTTGTTGTTGATAGACTGACTAAGTCGGCTCACTTTATCCCCGTGCGTACGGATTTTTCATTGGATAAACTAGCCGAATCGTATGTTTCTCAGATTGTGAGATTACATGGAGTACCTATTTCTATCGTGTCGGATAGAGATCCGAGATTCACCTCGCGATTTTGGAAGAAATTGCAAGAAGCGTTGGGTACCAAGCTGCATTTTAGCACCGCTTTTCATCCACAAACCGATGGTCAATCCGAGCGGATAATTCAGATACTTGAGGATATGTTGAGATGTTGCATCCTCGAGTTTAGTGGTTCATGGGAACGGTATTTACCTTTGATTGAATTCGCTTACAACAATAGTTTTCAATCAAGTATTAAGATGGCACCTTACGAGGCTTTGTACGGTCGTAAATGCCGTACACCATTGTTTTGGACCGAGCTCGGTGAAAGTAAAATTTTCGGAGTTGATTTGATTAAAGATGCCGAACAGAAAGTAAATGTAATCCGTGAAAGTCTGAAGGCAGCCACAGATCGTCAGAAATCGTATGCGGACTTGAAACGAAAGGACATTGAATATCAGGTGGGAGATAAAGTGTTCCTTAAAGTTTCGCCTTGGAAAAAGGTACTCAGGTTTGGCCGTAAGGGCAAGTTGAGCCCGAGATTCATTGGGCCGTACGAAATCTCCGAACGAGTTGGTCCGGTTGCGTATAGATTGATTTTGCCCCCTGAGCTTGAAAAGATTCACGACGTCTTTCATGTTTCGATGCTTCGACGCAATCGATCTGATCCATCGCATATAATTAGCCCATCAGAGGTTGAAATTCAAGCCGATATGAGTTATGAAGAAGAACCGATACGTATCCTAGCTCGTGAAGTGAAGGAGTTGCGAAACAAAAGGGTTCCGTTAGTGAAGGTGTTATGGCTCAAACACGGGATCGAGGAAGCTACTTGGGAAACCGAGAGCTCAATGAAAGAACGATACCCAAACCTATTTACCGGTAAGATTTTTGGGGACGAAAATTTCTCAAGTGGGGGAGAGTTGTAACAGCCCAAAATTTACCCTAGTCGGGAAGTGGTTTCGGGACCGCTAAACCGAGTCACCGAAATGTTTGAATGTGATAATTATTGTCTAGAATATGTAATTATGAATCTGTGAAAATTTCAAGCTTCGATTTAGTCAATTTCATGTGAATTTAGTCAATAGGACTTATGCGAGAAAATTTTAAAATGTGATAGGTCAATGCGTAAGGACCTATTAGTGCATGTGGAAAAAGGGGGGACTTGCATGTCAAATTCCCCCCCCTTTAGTAGTGGCCGGCCATGACAAATAAGGTGGACAAGGTGTGATGGGCAAAACATGTCATAGACATGTTTTGTTGGTGCATCATGGGATGAATAACAAAATAAAAAGTTAATAATAAAGAAATGGAAAAAAAGAATGATGAAAGGAAAAAAAAGGGATCATCATTCATGTTCTTGCTAGCCGAATCTAAAGAAGAAAGAAAAATTGTTCATCTTTTATCATCCTTGGCCGAAAATGCTAAGAAGAAGGGGGAAGGGGAAGTAAGACATTCGGCCACTCCTTCTAGTCTTGAATAAGGTATGTAATGCATGGTAGCTTTTGGAAATTGTTGAATGTATTAAGCTAGTTACTAAGTCCCTTACTTAGCCCATGTTCAAATCTTGAATATTGTTGGTAACATGAGCAATCGGTCATCTTAAGTCACTATTAAGGTAAGGAAGTTTGTACTAGCTTTTGAAATTTTAGTTAATATTGAGTAAGTTATCAAGTGATTTTTGTAAACCATGTTGAAATTTCGATTTTGGGGGTAAGTATGGTTTTCGGCTATAAGAGATTAATAAGGGTGATGATTGTGTTACATGCTAAACTTAGATGAAATTGTGTGATTAGATAAATTAAAAGTAATAGTATAGTTGATGAATATATATAGATATACATATTCGGCCATCACTTAGGAGCTTATGTGATGTTGAGTTTAAGCTTTGCATATTCGGCTATATGTATATATACATATTTATGTAAGCCCATTCGTGATATTACCTTAGGACTATGTATATATAACCGACAAAAAAATGGGGAAAACTAGCAAAGGTGAAGGCCGAATGAGCTATAGGAGGTGTGGATGACTTTTATGCATGTGGGTGTGTGTGTATGCCATTTAGTTGGTGACATTCGGCATTTCTTAATTAACATTAGAGATGAGTGAATGAAATCGGCATGTGTGTTTGTGAAAATGCCGAATGTGAATTTGGATAATATTGAGTAATGTATGTGCTTTAAAATGATGGAATGGAGTGGATGCTTTAAATGTGTTATGAACAATTATAAGTTAAATTAAGGTTTGCTAAATTACCATTGTCATTGCCGAATATACAAACATACACATGCATGTGTAATTGAAGTATGAATGTTTAGCAAGATGGTTAAACTAGTTAATTTACCGATTTAGCTCAAGAAGCTAAAGGTGGAGAGGCAAGCAAGGGCAAAGAAAAGATCATCGAGTAACCGAGTTGGAACCGTCTTACCCAACACAAAGTAAGTCATCAAGCATATATTTTGTATTGATCTAAATAGACATAATGTCTATGTAATCATGCTGAATGGAATGATAAATTTATATACATGTATGTATGTGGTGATGAAAGTGTTGAATGAAGAGAAAAGAGGTGAGATGTATTGAGTTGTTGACCTCGGCACTGAGAGTGCAGGTATAAACATTTATGATCAAGAGATTGGCGCTAAGTGTGCGGGTTTAAATGGTACAGCACTAAGTGTGCGAGTTTGATTATGTAGCACTAAGTGTGCGAATTTGATTATGTAGCACTAAGTGTGCGAGTTTGATTATGTAGCACTAAGTGTGCGAGTTTGATTATATAGCACTAAGTGTGCGAGTTGATTATATAGCACTGAGTGTGCGGACTTAATATATACGTTTGAATCATTATGGACACTAAGTGTGCGACATTATTAAGTCGATCACGGACAGCGGATCGGGTAAGTACCTTGAGTTCATGGCCAATAGGCGCTATGTTTATAATTGGAGTTGAGCTTGGTAAGTTGAAACCTATGTGACAATTATAATTGAAGTCACGTACATAAGATTTATTGTGGAATAGGTGAAAGGCCGTTTAGTTGTATGATTGTAACGAAAATAAAATGATGTATGAAAATGCCTCAAATATCCTATTGATGAGTATATGGAATGTGAATGCATGATTTGGTATGAGATTGAACCGATGGGTCTGAGGAACTATGGCATGGTTCGGTATGGATGGAGTAACTAGCCTCGTTCCATTTTGTTTCCTATTGTGATAATGTTATTAATGGATGGTAGTGCATTGCTTATGACTTACTGAGTTATATACTCACTCGGTGTTTCCTTGTCACCTATTTTAGGTTTCTTGGACTCGACTCTTTTTGCGTGATCGGGCCGTCATTGGAGTCATCACACCGGCTAGCAAGTTTTGGTACTTTCTTCTTAGTCGGCTTAGGAGAACATTTCGGCATGTATAGGCTATTATGTTGTGTTTGAACTTTGGTATGTAAACTTTTAGCCATGCGAAAATGGCATGAATGTTCGGTTGGGTTTGGTTTCATAACGTTAGGTCGTAAATCTTGATAATTCGACCTTTTTATGCCATATGTCATGGTTGATTATTTTGGTGTTAAAATTCATGATATGGCAATAGTGTAGTAGGGGGGATGTTTGACAATGATTAGCCTTTGGCATGGCTAGTCATGATCATAATTTGTGATATGTATGAAGAATTACTAGTTAGATTAAGGAGAAATCACGAAATGGGCATAGTTGCTTTCGTAACAGATGCTGGCAGCAGCAGTGACGTGAGATTGAAAAATCACTAAAAATAGTAGGAGTGGAATTAATTGATGAATAAATTATGTATTCGAAGCTCGATGAGTCTATTTTCATATAGAAGCAACGAAAAGATCATATGGACAGTATGTTAAGAGATATTCAGGTTCTCGTGAGACAGGGCCAGAACGGTTTCTGGATTCCCTGTTCGGACTTTGGAAATTCATTATAAATTAACCAGAGATAATTAGGAGACATACCATATATGGATAGATTCCTCTCTGAGTCTAGTTTCTATAGAAACAAACGGCATGAGTATTGAAGCTCTGTCAGGGAGATATCCAGGTCGTAATGCGCAAAGGTCAGTGTAGTCAATCCCTGTAACATGGGATACTTTGACTAATAAACTGTACTAATTGGCCCTACCAAAAATTCTAGAAAAAAATATGTGGATGGGCATATGAGTCTAGTTTCAGGGAAAAATCACGAAACTGATTTTCGAGTTGTGAAACTCAAGATATGATTTTTAAAGCGACTAGTACGCAGATTGGCAGTGTCTGAGAAATATTTTTATAAAGGGTTTAAAGTCTGTTAACACCTCGTGTTCGACTCCGGTGTCGGTCTCGGGTTCGGGGTGTTACATGCATACGAACAATGATCCCCTTGGAAAACTTCACTCTCAAAACTTGCTTTGCATCGTCCTGAATTCCTCGTTGAATAGGAGTCATGATATGAATCTCTTCTCGAACATTCGTTGGATGTTCGTCTTCTTGGCACTCTCATTTTTGCCCTTTCACTTGAATTACGTTGTCCTCGTTGGGCTCTTTTCTCCTGGCAGAGGGTTGCGCGCGGACCAAGATCGAGTTGTCAAGTCAAGGGAAAATTCCTACGAGGCTCTAGATGATCAGATCTGAAACGAAACAGAGTATTGAAGTTAGATTCGATTAGATCTGAAATAAAAACTATCAATGAATAGCAAGAATCAAAAACACCTTTAGAGACGACTATTCTTGGAAACCAAGAATCAATTTGAACTTAGGAAGTAATTCCCCAACAGTCAATCCTATCAATTAAGAAAGAAAATGAATTAGAATTCAAATCAAAGTAAACAATCAGATTTTAAATAGAAAATTAGGGATTTGGGTCGGCAAAAAGAAAAGAAAAAAATTTAGGAATTAAAACGGTTCTTGAAACCCAAGGAGATGTTGATTTTCCCAAATCGAAACAGTAACTAATTTTCCCCAAAAATTCCAGCAACCGAATCAATCAGATTTGAAAAGAAGAAATCGGCAAGAACAATGAATTTTAGAGATCTTGAACGATCTTTGCTGCCAATAACAAGGGGGGCAATCCGATCTTTAATGAAGAAGGGGGCGAATCAGATCTTGGATGTTTTGGAAAGTCTGAAACGCAACAAGAACAGCAAACAAATTAATTAAATAAAAATCGACGCAAGCAGGATTTAAAAAGAAAGAATGACATCAAGAAATAAATATAAGTCCTAAGAAGCCTTGAAATCGAGAAAGATTTCACAACTCCCTTCAAACAGATCTAATCTCCCCTCCAATGAAGAACAATGGCAAGAACAAGGCTGAAGATGGCTCCCACAATCAAAAAGATTGTTAAAACTACTTCTAAAGAAAACTCAAGAGAGAATTCTTGGAGAAAACTCAAAGAGAATTTCCACTCAGAAAAATCTAAAATTTTTAATGCAATGTAATGTGTGTAACAAGGGTGGCCAGCCATGCCTATAAGTAGGCCTTATAACTACTTCCTAATCTCATTAGGAAAACTTAAAAAAAAACCTAATTAACAAATTTAAGAGGGAAATTCGGACAAGTCATTTTAATGGGCAGCTTGGGCCGAATTTTTACATATAATACTCCTAAAGTCTAAAACTTAAATTAAACAATTAAAATTTTTAAAAATTGGGCCACTTTAACAATTTGGCCTGATTTTCAACTAAGTATTGTTTGACTTCTTGGTTGGGCTTGGAATCCTCTTATTGGGCCTTGCCTTCAAGAACTTGGGCTTGTAGTCCATCTTCTATCAAAATTGGTTCGTTGATGCTCGTAACGGAGATCCAATGCGCTTTGGCTACAAGATTCGGTTTCTTGGACCAAGATTTCTAAGATTTGAAATCTTGATTTTCTTGATTCTTGAAATCGCTCCAAACAGCAAAATTGAGCCAAGATTCTGTTTCTTGATTTTCTTGAAAACAAGAAAGTGAATCTTGATTTTTTCTTTCTTTCGTGTACGCATCTAAGGCTTTGCTAACAAATTCCTGAATGGTCCCATTTAGTTTGGAACGCATTTGTTTGGCCTTTGACCTCGTTATTGGGCCTTGTGGTAATTTGAGCCCATTACATTCTTGAGCTTAGGTTGGGACTTTGTGACTCGTATCATTCCCCCTTCCTCAAAAAGATTCGTTCTCGAATCTAAAAAATCAAGTGGAGACAAGTCAGCCACATTAAAAGTAGAATTTACATTGTACTCACCAGATAAATCAATTTTATAGGCATTGTCATTGATCCGCTTGAGTACTTGGAAAGGCCCATCGCCCCTTGGGTCCAACTTGGTCTTTCTTTTTGTAGGAAATCGTTTTTTCCTCATATGGACCCAAACCCAATCTTCGGGTTCATGGGCAACCCGTTTGCGCCTCTTGTTTGCTTTGTTGGTGTTGATGTCATTTGTTTTGGCTATTCGCTGCCTAGCCTTCTCGTGTAAGGATTTCACCAACTCAGCAATAATGGAGAAATCTTTCACAAATCATCTATAAAAACTAACTAAACCATGGAAAGATCTCACCTCAGTTATTGATTTAGGAGTTGGCCACTCCTTGATTGCCTTAACTTTGTCCGCATCGACATGAATACCTTGAGCACTAATTATGAAACCTAAAAATATTAGCTTATCACAACAAAATGTGCATTTATCAAGGTTGGCAAACAATTTTTCAGCTCTTAGAATGTCTAAAACCGTTCTAACATGGAAAACATGATCATTTAATGTTGTTGAGTAAATTAAAATGTCATCAATCCAAGAGTGGCAATTATCGATAATAACATACAGTACCTTTTCAACATTCAAGTCATGAGCAAAGTCATCAATACGAGTTGAATGTAGTTGTTTAGAGAATAGAGAAACTTCACCTTGCTTACCATTAGAGGTGGGAAAATGATGATGCGATCCCGGTCGCATCATGTTACGACACAACTCAACGCTACCGAGATTGGTCCAAATTCGAGGGGCCCAAGTGCAAAATGAAGTTTTTAATTTTAGTTTGTCAATTTGGCTGCTGGAAAATAAGGACTTTGATTCATTAATTTTTAGTTATTTTAGTTTGTGTTTTTAATTATGTCATAGTTTGCACATCATTAATATGTGTTCTGCATTTAATAAAGTCATGCATTATGTAACTTTCATGTTAGTTAAGTTTGCATCATTAAATTAAGTCAAGTTAGTTTAATTATGTAACTTTCATGTTAGTTAAATTTGCATTTCAAAACCATGCATTTAAGCATCTTAGTTTAATAAATGAGTTGCTGGACATTTATTCAACTCATCTTAGTTTTAATTAATAAGTGTTTTTGTTGAACTTTATTTAATAAGTGTTGTTCTTAATTAATCTAGTTCCTAGGATTATTTATTGATGCATGAGTTAAGTTCATTTAATTATGCTTCTTTAATTAAACTAGTTGCTGGAATAATTATTGCATATATGTTTTAGTTCATTTATTTAAGTAAGTTTAATATGTGTTATGATTAATAAGTGTTTTAATGTGTTTAATAAACTCATTTTAATGTGTTTATTGCAGGTGACTTTTTAGTTTATAGTGGTTACAATTCAAGGCTGTTACACATTTAATAAGTGGCTGTTCAAGTTCTTTTGAGTTACAACTAAAGGGGCTGTTAAAAAAAGGAGCTTAAAGATCATTAAAAGGAGTTTTTAAAGAGCATTTTATGCCCTTTAAAATTCAGCAGCAACTCTTCTACTTCCAGCCGTTTTTGGAGCTTTCAAGAGAAATTAATCAAGCCTTTGAATGTCATTAAGGAGCTGGTTAAGAGATGGTGTCTATTCAACTAGCCAAGGACAACTCAAGAGTCATTTTCTAAGCCATTAAAGACATTCAAATCAGCTGAATTAAAGTGATTTTATGGAAGGAGTTATTTGGTTCAAAGAATAAGAAAAGACATCAGTTTTTATGGCACATTAAATGGATGTTTTTGACCATTCGGTTACCTTGTTTTAGCATTATAAATAGATGTAATCAGCCATAGAGAGAAAGAACTTTTGGATGAATATAGATGAAATATTTGAATTGTGAGCTATCCAATTCTCTTTGTTCTTACGGAATTGATTTGACTTATCAAGCTTAGCTTGTGGCGTCTATCCATTTCTTGTTTTCGAACTTATCACTTTCATAGTGTGGCGTTCATCATATACCAAGGTTCCTATCATTCTTGATAGTGGGTCGAGGTCTTTTCTTTGTTGTTTTCCTATACTGTCATTCACCTAAGAGCTACTTTGAGTCTCGGGTCAACAACCTCTATTGTTGGTTCATTCTCTACCCTTAGCCAAATTTTTCCATTCGTTGTTAAACCCATTTCCCTTTTAAACGTTTGTTTGTAGCCTTTCTTCTATTTTGAAACAAACTTAGCCTTACTCAAATTCACGATCGAGCAAACTCTAACGACTCGAATCAATCACAAAACGAGTTCGTATCAAATGAGGATCAGTTTTACCTTGTTCAATCAATTGAAAACGTCTCTCAGTAGAAGGGTAATGAAGCTGGAACCTGTCCATGGGTGGAATCTTTCAAACCTGAAACAAAGAGAAATCACAAGGAGATTTCGAATGGGGATTAGCAAAAATATTCCTCCCTTGTGTTTGAGCACTCTCTTCTTCATCACTCATTTCGTGTTTAAGCTCTCTCTCTTTTTCACTCACTTCATTCACATTTTCTTTTGTTTCTCTCTCGCTTTCCTTTCGCCTTTTTCATTTTCATTTTCTTCTTTTTCACTTTTATTTTTCTCTTCTCCTTTTTCTTTTTCCTCACTTGTTTTAACAACAGAATTTTTCAGTTTGATTTGGTCCTCATGGACTTGTTCCGGAGTGAGCAACACTAAAGTGACTTTCCTTCCTTGATATTTGAAAGAATACCTATTGGTACGACCATCGTGGGTGACCTTTCGATCCCTTTGCCATGGTTCTCCTAGCAACAAATGGTAGGCTTGAATAGGCACTACGTCGCACACGACTTCGTCTTGATACTTCCCGATAGAAAAGGCGATGCGCACTTGTTGAGTGACCTTAAATTGGCCTTCATTGCCAAGCCCTTGTAGTTGATAAGGTCGTGGATGCTTGGTAGTGGTTAAGCAAAGCTTTTGCACCATCGTCGTGCTGGCTACGTTCGAGCAACTTTCACCATCAATAATAACTCTACAAAGCTTACCTTGTACATGGCAGCGAGTATGAAAGAGATGTTCTTGTTGCTGCTCGCTCTTTGGTTTTGCCAAAGAGGGTTGTCAGCGATCATGAACGTCATAGTCAGTTCTAGGGACACGTCTAGGAGCGTGCCTATGGGCACGAGGCTGGTTATGCACATCATCTTTAATTGCATCTCGATACTGAGGTTTTTGATGATAGTAGCACTCAATGTTCGAAGTAAGGCAGCCTGTTCGTCTAACTGTTGTTGGAATCTTGTAAATGAGTCATAGACATCATTATGGTCATTATCACCTTGACCAACCTTAGACATTTTCAAAAACCTGCAAAACAAACACTCAACACTCAAAAAGAAAAATTAGCAAACCTTACCATTAATCACTCAAAAAGAAAAATTAAATTCTCAATGAGGTAGAATTCAGTCTTGTGAGTTCTTTAGTAGAGTCTATATCAACCAATTAAAAAGTGTATGAACCTAAACTACCAAAGAGTCCTAATTTGCACTAGGATGCCAAAAACTGACGAGACACCAATTGATTTGTGTCGCACCGAGGAAGAATTGTGCACACCTTAAAATCCTACTAACACAAGAAACAAGGTGTTAGATAGTGTAAAGGAAAAATAAAGGCAAAAAAATAAAAACCTACAGCTAAGAATCAATAAAAATTGCTGAAAATGAAAAACCCGAAAAGCCGCGGAGTAACTTGACAACTTCATTTGATGTGTTCCCGATCTCAAAAAATCATGAAATTAAATCTAGAATGTTCTTAAATATTGAATTTTTTATCTAGAAAGTTTGGGCACCAAAATCAACCCGCTGAATCTTTTTTTAAATTTTTATTGGATTTAATATTTTTCAATTTTGTCGCCTTTTTCGACTGAATTTTTTGACGGGAAATATTTTTTTTTGTATTCAATCACAGTGCCACAAATGTGTATGTAAAATTTAAGATCAATCGAACAACATTTACCCACTCAAATGAATTTTTTTCGAAAAATTTTTCTGGGTAAAACTGCTGTTCGTAGTTTAAAAATAGAGATCAGTTTAGAAATCAACCAAGAACACCCAAAATTCCCAAAATTTGATACCAAATGATAGAGGGTTTCCCACGGACCAAGATTGAGTTGTCAAGTCATGAGAAAATTCCTACGAGGCTCTAGACGATCAGATTTGAAACGAAACAGAGAATTGAAGTTAGATTCGATTAGATCTGAAATGAAAACTATCAATGAACAGCAAGAATCAAAAACACCCTTTCCTCTTCTTTTTCTTTTGTTTCTTTTTTTTGTCTCTCAATCTCATTCCATATTCGCTTATTTTCTCGCATCAACATCTCTTGCCTCTCTTTTCTTTTTTTTTCTTTTTGTGTCTTCCTTTCATTACAAGATAGAGATGTTACAAATGAATCAGAACGGAAAGAATCTCATTGGGTATGTACGGAATGACTTGCATACGAACAATGATCCCCTTGGAAAACTTCACTCTTGAAACTTGCTTTGCATCGTCCTGAATTCCTCGTTGAATAGGAGTCATGATATGAATCTCTTCTCGAACATCCGTTGGATGTTCGTCTTCTTGGCACTCTCATTTTTGCCCTTTCACTTGAATTAAGTTGTCCTCGTTGGGCTCTTTTCTCCTGGTAGAGGGTTGCGCGCAGACTAAGATCGAGTTGTCAAGTCACGAGAAAATTCCTACGAGGCTCTAGATGATCAGATTTGAAACGAAACAGAGTATTGAAGTTAGATTCGATTAGATCTGAAATAAAAACTATCAATGAACAGCAAGAATCAAAAACACCTTTAGAGACGGCTATTCTTGGAAACCAAGAATCAATTTGAACTTAGGAAGTAATTCCCCAACAGTCGATCCTATCAATTACGAAAGAAAACGAATTAGAATTCAAATCAAAGTAAACAATCAGATTTTAAATAGAAAATTAGGGATTTGGGTCGGCAAAATGAAAAGAAAAAAATTTAGGAATTAAAACGGTTCTTGAAACCCAAGGAGATGTTGATTTGCCCAAATCGAAACAGCAACTAATCTTCCCCAAAAATTCCAGCAACAGAATCAATCAAAATTGAAAAGAAGAAATCGGCAAGAATAATGAATTTTAGGGATCTTGAACGATCTTTGCTGCCAAAACAAGGGGGGCAATTCGATCTTTAATGAAGAAGGGGGTGAATCAGATATTGGATGTTTTGGAAAGTCTGAAACGCAACAAGAACATCACACAAATTAATTAAATAAAAATCGACGCAAGCAGGATTTAAAAAGAAAGAATGACAGCAAGAAATAAATATAAGTCCTAAGAAGCCTTGAAATCCCGAAAGATTTCACAACTCCCTTCAAACGGCTCTAATCTCCCCTCCAATGAAGATCAATGGCAAGAAGAAGGCTAAAGATGGCTTCCACAATCAAAAAGATTGTTAAAACTACTTCTAAAGAAAACTCAAGAGAGAATTCTTGGAGAAAACTCAAAGAGAATTTCTACTCAGAAAAATCTAAAATTTTTAATGTAATGTAATGTGTGTAACAAGGGTGGCCGGCCAAGCCCATAAGTAGGCCTTATAACTATTTCCTAATCTCATTAGGAAAACTTAAAAAAAACCTAATTAACAAATTTAAGAGGGAAATTCGGCCAAGACATTTTAATGGGCTGCTTGGGCCAAATTTTTACATATAATACTCCTAAAGTCTAAAAATTAAATTAAACAATTAAAATTTTTACAAATTGGGCCACTTTAACAATTTGGCCTGATTTTCAACTAAGTATGGTGTGACTTCTTGGTTGGGCTTGAAATCCTCTTATTGGGCCTTGCCTTCAAGAACTTGGTCTTGTAGTCCATCTCCTACCAAAATTGGTTCGTTGATGCTCGTATCGGAGATCCAATGTGCATTGGCTGCAAGATTCGGTTTCTTGGACCAAGATTTCCAAGATTTGAAATCTTGATTTTCTTGATTCTCGAAATCGCTCCAAACAGCAAAATTGGGCCAAGATTCGGTTTCTTGATTTTCTTGAAAACAAGAAAGTGAATCTTGATTTTTTCTTTCTGTCGTGTACACATCTAGGGCCTTGCTAACAAATTCCTGAATGGTCCCATTTAGTTTGGAACGCATTTGTCTGGCCTTTGACCTCGTTATTGGGCCTTGTGGTAATTTGAGCCCATCGCATTCTCAAAGAGGTAAAATTCAATCTTGTAAGTTCTTTAGTAGAGTCTATATCAATCAATTAGAAAGTGTATCAACCGTAACTACCAAAGAATCCTAATTGCACTATGAGTTTAAAAACTGACAAGACACCAATTGATTTGTGTTGCACCGAGGAAGAATTGTGCACACTTTTAAATCCTACTAACACAAGAAACAATAAGGTGTTAGATAGTGTAAAGGAAGAATAAAAGCAAAAGAAATGAAAACCTATAGCTAAGAATCAATAAAAATTGTTGACACCCGAAAACCTGAAAAACTGTGGAGTAACTTGACAACTTCGTTCGAGGTGTTCCCGATCTCCAAAAATCACTAAATTTAAACTGGAATGTCCTTAAATATTGTATCTGTGATCTGGAAAGTTTCAGTACTAAACTAAACCCGCTGAATATTTTTTTAATTTTTTTATTAATTTTGTATTTTTCAATTTTTTGACCTTTTCTGCTGATTTTTTTGCAGAAAATATTTTTTAATAATCTATCACAGTGCCACAAATATGCATATAAAATTTCAAACCAATCAGACAACGTTTACCTACTCAAATGAATTTTTTTCCAAAAATTTTTCTGGGTAAAAACTGTTGTTTAATGTTTTTAAAGGGAGATTAGTTTAGAAATCAACGAATAACACCCAAAACACCCAAAATCTGATACCAAATGATAGGGGGTTGCGCGCGGACCAAGATCGAGTTGTCAAGTCACGAGAAAACTCCAAAGAAAACTTTAGACAATCGGATCTGAAACGAAACAGAAAGATCAAACTTAGAATTAAAAGATCTGACGTAAAACACCCAAAACAATAAATAATCAGCCTAGAACCGAAACACTTATTAATAGAGAACCTTGGAAACCAAGAACACGAAATTAAGCTTCAAGAAGGACTCCAATCAGCCGAATCTGTCAAGTAAACACAAAACAGAAACCAATCAAACTCAGTAGATCACAAAATCAAATTGAATTAGATCTAGGGTTTGGATGACAAGAAAGAGGGGTTTTGTGAAATCAAAATGTTTCTTGTTGTCCAAGGTTGATGCCGAATAGATTCTTGAAGGTTGAACGGGCTAGAGACGCAACAAGAGAGTTTAAACAAGTTAGATAATGAAATCGACACAAGCAGAAATTTAAAAAGATTGAACAGCAAGAACAATAAAGATAAAGTCCTAAGAAGCCTTGAAATCGAGAAAGATTTCACAACTCCCTTCAAACGGCTCTAATCTCCCCTCCAATGAAGAACAATGGCAAGAAGAAGGCTGAAGATGGCTCCCATAATAAAAAAGATTGTTAAAACTCCTTCTAAAGAAAACTCAAGAGAAAATTCTTGGAGAACTCGAAGAGAATTTTCACTCAACAAAACAAATCTGATTTCAATGTATTCTTCAAAGTGTAATGTGTATAAGGGTGGTTGGCCAAGCCATAGATATAGGCCTTCTAACTATTTTCCTAGTCCTAATAGGAAAACTAAAAAAAAAACCTAATTTTTTTTTTACTTTAAAGGGGAAATTCGGCCAAGGACTTTAAATGGGCCTCTTGGATTGAATTTTTGCATAGAAATTTATTCATTAAGTCTAAAAATGAAAACTGAGTATTTAAAGAATTAAAACTTAACAAATTGGGCCACTTTGAAAATTTGGCCTAATTTTCAACTAAGTTTAATTTAAATTTCTTGATTGGGCTTGGAACATCTTATTGGGCCTTGCCTTCAAGAACTTGGGCTTGTAATCCGTTCTCTCCCGAAATTGGCTTGTTAATGCTCGTAACTAAGATCCAATGTGCCTTAGTTGCAAGATTCGTTTTCTTGGACCAAGATTTCCAAGATTTGATATCTTGATTTTTTTGATTCTTGAAATCGCTCAAAACAGCAAAATTGGACCAAGATTCGGTTTCTTTATTTTCTTGAAAATAAGAAAGTGAATCTTGATTTTCTTTTTCCTTCATATACGCATCTAAGGCCTTTGTGACTCGTATTACATTCTTAATTGTTGGTCACTTTTTAGCAAAAGTTGCCAATTAATTGAGCTTATTTAAGCATATTAACCGAACCTAGCTGTTGCCATGACCTTTCCAAACTTCCAAGTCCATTGTTCATTCTAGAAGCTGACCATTGGAGCTCACATTCAGTCGAGTCTTGCTAGCTCAATTAATTGGGTTCATTTGCTTAATTCTTAAGAATGTATGTGGCTATTCGGCTTGCTTAGGTGCTGCTTAAAAATAGTTGAAAATTTCATTTTGTAAAGAACTTTTTGGCATATTGTTAATGAATTGCTGCCGAATTTGTGAGGCATTTTTCTCTCAAATTTCGTTCGAGACCCGTGAGACTTATCTAGCTTCTAGTGGCGTCTTTTCGAGTCTTTTCTGAACTTATCACTCCCTAAACCCGAGTGTGGCGTTCATTCTAATACCTTTGGTTCATACTTTTCTAAGTATTGGGTCAAGGTTCTCCAACTACCAAATCCAACTCTTTTAGGTCCTATAAGCTTCGGGTCAACACTCTTCTTTAGTGTTGGTTCATCCTTGACCTTTTTGAGCCAATTTGGTCTATTTTGTTTTAAACTATACCATTTCGTACATATACCAAAACCATTCCATTTTAAAACCTAAACCGTAGATGACCAAATTCAAACCACATCCTTTCTATCCTAACCTTACACATTATTCCTTTCTTATATACGAATTAACTTTCTTTCCGTAAATTTGAACTTACCCTATTTTTTTTAAACTCTAAGAACAAAGCATACTTCTTCGTTTATCGATTGGGCAACTAAACGACTCGAAATCAACCACTAAACTGAGGTCGTATCAATACCCTCCCTCTTTAGGAGGATACCATTTTGGCTTGTCACTTACACAAAAATGGAACCAATTAGTGACAATATAAGTTATAAGCTCAAAAGAAGTTTTTAAATTGTTATTCAAAACTTGAACATATAAACCAATACCGGGATCAAAAATGGAAATCAGTCTTACCTTTGCATAATGAATCAAAAATTGTAATGACGGTAACAAATCAAAATCACAAAGTGACGTGACCACGCCCCCTATTGAGCTTTCAAAAGGACCAATGACCCGAGCTCGATCTAGGCGCCTTCAAGAATCTGTTTCAGCTTTATTTCTTAAACTTTGGAAGGAGAATCAGCTCATTGATGATGGTGAAGCTCGAGTCAACTCCTTGAAGACTCCATGCACCTTAGTGCAAGCTGACTTTAGCTCAATTTCAACTCCCTGAACTACACTCAGCTCAAATCAGCTCATTTGAGTTCATTTCAGCTCGTTTCTTTTATCATTTAAATAAATTAAGTATTGGCTTTAATTTATTCAATTTCATACAGCTCATGACCGAATTTCCTAGCTCAAATTAGTTCATTAATTATTTCACATCTTTTTGAGCTAGCCGAATTTAATTACTAGCTAGACATTTATTTAAGTGTTTTTAATTTGTCCTAACATATTATTTAATTTGTCTACATGTTGTTTTGTCCAAGATCAGCTGAATCTATAACCATTTAAATTGTTTAAATTCCTTGCATGTTCAGCGAATGTGAAAGGGAGCAATTAAGGTTGATTCATGCACTGTTCGGTTCAATGGATGGCATTTAAAGGAGCACATGCATTTGGGACGTTCATGCAAAAGGGAGTTGCTGAATGTTCATATATTTAAAGATTCATGGATCGTATTTAAGGAGGAAAATACATTGGGACGTTTCATGCCTGATTCATGCATTTTCAAGATGGCCATTCAAGTATTTCAGGCACATTAAGGCTAATTCAGCCAAGGGAGATGTACGAGCATTAAAGGGCTGCACATTCTTGGAATTATGGAAATTCTTCAAGGTTAAGGATGCATGAATCCATCAAGTGAAGCATCATGATGGTTTGGCCAAATTCATGTACCCTCTTCAAGCGTGAACCGAATTTTAATGCTTTTTGTGTGAACATGTTAAATACCTATGTGAATAGAATTTAAGTTAGTGTGAACAACATAGATGCCGACTATGAATAGGCATTTTAGGTCTATAAATAGTTTACTCATCTTTGTAAACAAGATTAGGCATTTTTTATTATCAAAACTTGATTGTGAGGTTTCCTTCTATCCTATTTCGTTTGAGTCTCGTTCTGACTTATCTAGCTAGCTAGTGGCGTCAACCCAACTCTTTGAACTTATCACCATCCTGGTGTGGCGTTCATCCACCTTTTTATACCTTTGGTTCTTACCTCTCTATAGGTAACGGGTCAAGGTCCATCTTCGATAAACCATTTAACCCACCTTGAGCAATATAAGTCCCGGGGCAATACTCTACATAGTATTGAATCAATCTTGATGCTTGAGTTCGTATTCCATTCCATTTTTATCTTTCAACTTATTAGTTATTTTCTTTGTTAAAATCGAACCTATCCATCTCCAAAACCAAGCCATCTTTTGAACCCATTTTGTTTACTTTCGCTTATAAATCAACCTAACTCCATTGATCTACAAAATTGAACAACACTTCTCGTTGATGATCGGGCAATCAAGTGAATCGACTCAATCAACCTAGTCGAATCACGTCTTTTGGTATCAGAGCTTGCAAAATGAGGAGCGCCGACGTTCGTAGCTATCCCGAAAGATAGGTTTGTAAAAAAAATTTGTGCATAGAAAAAAAAGGCACTCAATTGTATTTATTCATCTATTGTAATTGAAAAAAAATTCAAAGTTAAAAAAAATCGAGTGATTATAAAAAAAAGTGAAGTCTTCAAAATTCTATTTCTTCTTCTAAATATCACATACATGAGTTCTACATTATTTTCTTTTTATACTACCCCAAAAATATGCCACACTTATACCCTGATTTTATTTTTGTTTGGCCTGCCCTACACCATTTCATCATTCCCTTTGTTACCCATTTTGAAACCGACCCTCAAGCTGCAAATTAAGTCGATACGAGATGAATTACGAAATTGTGAGACGAGGTCGAGTGGTAAAAGGCAAGAGTGTGTGAGTGCATTAGAGTGAAGAAAAAGCCTTAAATGAGTGTAAAACACGAGTGTGAGTGAAAATCATTATTTCCTTTTCGAGAGAATTGGTGAGGATTTTGTGGTGAGGTATTTATTTTCTGTTTCTATTTCAACACTTTCGTTTTTCATCAAAATTAATCATGTCTCTAGAAGAGTTTCCAGCTTTTGAATTTCAATATTTGTTGAAAGAGATGGAGTGCATGCTCGATCAAAAAATTAAGCCAATCCAAGAAAAGCTAGATCATCGAGCAATAGCTCAAAGTTGCGAAACGGAGTTAAGATCATCACGACGACACTACTCGACAAGAGACTCTTATCAAGACTCCTATTCAACAATGCATTGGAGATCAAGAGAAGCAAACTCTGAGTTTGAGTCCTTCCGAGATGATAAACGAAAAGGTAGACATGCCTCTACAAGTGCATCAATTTATTCATCTGTGAAGGTTGGCTTACGAAGAGGCAAACGTGTTTCAAAGTACTTGGCCACGGAAGATCTATCACAAAGAGATGATCGTCTTTTGTATGAAGAACCTTTTTCTTATTCTCAACAAAAGGCTTCTCATTTTGATTATTTCTCCTTTTGTAATGAAATAAAAAAACAAGTGAAAAAGAAAAAGAACTCAAAAAAGAGATTGAAAAAGAAGAAAAAGAGAAAGAAATTGAAAAAAAAATAGAAATCGAAAAAGAATTTGAGAAAGAAGATAGTGAGCAAGAACAAGTGAGGAATGTTTCCACTAACCAACATGAGTTTTTCTCGTGTTGTTTATTCTCAGGTTTTTGAAGAATTGAGTGACGAAATTGTCAACTTCAATACCTTCCTGATAAGTGACGTTTTCACATGATTAGGAAAGGTAAGGTTGTCAAACCACACGAGCTTGAAGGTAAGCAAGGTAAGGAAATTTTAACAACCGAGTCACGGACACTAGGTTTGAAAGTTGTTGAAATAGTTTCTAGTGACTTAGTTTTTAAACGCTCTCCTTATTTTGGCCTAATTAATTGCTACTTTTTGAATGTGGTTGATGTTTGGTCCGATCGACAAACTAAAGGTTTAATTGTGCGTGATGATAATTTTTCACGGAAAGCAATTAAATTTTTCGATTATGATAATTTTGTGCATTAATTATTGTCTTATGAAAAATTTGCGAATTTGTGCAAATCTGTTTTGAAGAATGAAAAGAGTTTTGAATGTATGTTGGTGTGTATGCGAAAATCCTATTGGTTTAACTTGTTTGGTTTAATGAAATCTTTGCTACACTTTGGCATGAATAATCAAAATCAAGTTTTTAAACCCGAAATCTATTTTGGTACATTTTGTGGGAAAATCCAACATCATCAATTGTGTGCGAAAAATTTCTATTATTTTGATACTTGGTTTTTGAATAAGGAAACGAGGATTGACAATTTGATTTCAATTTAAATTTGTTCCTTATGCCATTTCTATGGTTGTACATGAAGTTCGCCTTTCATTTCGAAAAGGTTAACTCAACCATGAAGTTTCGACTGCTCTATACCCCCGAGGAGCGAAGGTTTGTGATGATTGAAAAAGCTAAAATCAATCTTCAATTTTCTATTCCTAAAGGTGAACAAGGTATAACTTCTAAAATTATTCGACCATCTTCACTTTATTCGAATGATGATGAAATTCTTGTCGATACTTTGAATGCTGAAAATTACTTGAATCCTGTTGTGGTTAATTGTTCGATTTTGCTTGATGATGATATATCTGTTTTGGTTAATGATATGAAGATATTTGTTTTTGGAAAATGTGATGCATTCGTTGGCGAGAATTTAGCCAAACGACAATTGCAAGTTTCAAATATGCGAAATCATGAATCATGTGAAACTTTTCATTTGCATGTTTGTGATGAAGACTTAAATTTCTTAACTCATTGCTCGCATTCCATTTATTTGAACAATGACTTGTGGAAGCAATTTGAGATGTTCGAATGGTTAAAAACATATCCGTCTTTGTTTCGATCATTTGATGAGTCATTGACATGTAATATGTTTTGTTCATTTCACTGTAAAAATGGTGTTTTAAATCTGTCCTTTTACATGACTCATACTTGTCTTGATACGATTATGCATGATTTGCATGTTTTTTTTGATAACTTCTTGCTGTCTTATGGTTGTTCATTTCCTTTGACTCATTTGCTATCTCTACTGCTGAATATAGTGAGTTTTTTTGAACAGGTCTACGTAAGACTATTCACCCCATTCGTTCAAGGAGAGCCTCATAAGAAGAAATATTTTCTAGTGAACAAACAGCTCGACTTGAGGACAAGTCGCTTTGAAGAGGGGGGAATGACGTGACCACGCCCCATGGCTCTCCAAGTGATGTGATCCTGATCGTATCATGTAATGTCACAACCCAACGCCGTCGAGATTGGCCTAAACACGAGGGCCCCAAGTGCAAGATGAAGCTAATTTTTAGCTCATTTGAATTTCTTTTCGTGTGGTTCAACTCATTCGAGCTCAAGTTAGCTCATTCGTGCTCAAGTCAGCTCATTCAAGCTCAATTTAACTCGTTGAGCTCGTTATTAGCTCTTTTAATTTAATTTGCCGGAATAAATTAATTAGTTGAGTTAGTTATTTAAGCTCAAATAATTACTAAGTGTTTAATTAAGAAATCTGGACATTTTAATTGTGTTTGTTTATTGCATGTTTAATTTGTTTTAATTATTACCTAGCATAAATGTGTTTGCCTTATTACAATTATTTAATGTGTCTTATTGCTGATTTATTATGCCTAAGCTGTTATTTAATGTTCAGCCAAATTTAATTAACTTGTCTAGGATGCTGAATTAAATGTGTCTTAGTTGCCGAATTTATTGATGTTTTTCATTAGTTTCAACCGGATTTATGAGCATATTTATTGATCAAATTGCTGCCAATTTAATTTGTCTTAAGATGCTGATTTTTAATGAGCAGATATTAATAACCGAATTTAATTATTTGGCTGCAGGTTTAATGGCTTGGACGGCAATTTAAGGAAGTGGATGTTGGCCGAATTTAATGTACAACAAGACATGCATTAAAGATGCTGTTCTACATGCAAGGAACGGCATTAAAGGAGTTGTTTGTGCTTTTTCATGTGGCCATTTAATGGACGAAATTAAAGAAGCTGCTTGCTAATTTAATGTGCAGCAAAGACATGAATTAAATGAGATATTCACCATGCATGGACGGCATTAATGAAAGCATGCAAGGGGGGACGTTATTGAACAGCATTAAAGCTGGTATTGCTTCGGGTACAGCAAAGAGCTGTTGTTTGGGGAATTTCCAAGTGACCATTCGGCCAAAGCATGTATATTGCTTAATTATTCAAGGTTGAACGTTTCATGCTTCCAAGGAGCATTAAAGGCCGTTTTCAGGTTCCATTTTATTCGTTTTCCATCCATACAACATTTAACCTTTCCTAAGTATTCGTATAAGTCCCGGGTTAACACACTTATATTGTGTTGGTTCAACTTGAATACTTGGTTTTCATTCACCTATCATCCTCAATACATTTCATAACCCCTTTTGAACTAAATTTAAGCCTTTATCTCTTCTTTCTTAACCTATTTCGTCCACCCTCGAGTATTACTCCAATTCACGATCGGGCACATCTACGACTCGACTCTCCTTCCCGAGCCGAGGCATATCATTTGGTATCAGAGCTAGCTGAATCGGAGTAAGATCGACGTTATCAGTATTACGGTATTGTAAAAAAAATAAAAAAATTTCAAAAAAAAAATTCAAAAAAAAGTTTGTATTCAATTTATTTTTACTTTTTGTATTTAGTATTGAAGAAAAAAAAGAAGAAAAAAATTCAAAAGTAAAAAAAAAAGAAAAAAAATCGAAATTGAAAAAAAAAGAGTGATTGAAATTCATTTTGGGTTTGTAAAAGCATTGCTTGTTGCCCGAAGGACCACATCTATATAGCCACACTTAACCATTCCTATTTTGTTTGATAGCCTACCATTTCCGACATCATTACCCACCAAGCCAAATCAATTTTGTAAGCCGACGCCAAACGGTATTGATTCGTCGATTTAGTTTGCGAAGAACTTTGAGAGGCGAAAATCGAGTGGAAAAAAAAGGCAAGAGTGATTGGTGAGACCATTCGAGAGAAGTAAAAGCCATATTGTGTGAATTTTATTTGTGAGTGAAGTGTGAGTTTTGTTGTGTGATTAAAAAAAATGTCTCAAGAAGAATTTTCTGAATCAGAATTCCAATATTTGATGCAAGAAATACGTAGAATGGTGAAATCAAACTTTGATAAATTGCATGATAGATTGGATCGAATAGAGACAAGAGCCCAACAAAAGCAAATTTCATCGAGTCATGAGACGGAGTTAAGATCATCCTGACGATACTACTCGACAAGAGACTCTTATCAAGACGTTTATTCAACAAGGCGTTCGAGACCAAGAGAAGCAAACTCCGAGTTTGAGTCCTTCAGAGATGATAAACAAAAAGGTAAACATGTCTCTACAAGTGCCTCAATTTATTCATCTACGAAGGATTATTTACGAAGAGGCGAACGTGTTTCAAGAGTGTCAAAGTACTCGAATACGGAGGGTTATTCACAAAGAGATGATCGTGACTTGCATGATGAATCTGCCATTTCTTTCGAACGAGAAGCTTGTCGTTATGGTTCTTATAAGTTATCATCTTCTTGTAATGAAAGAACAAGACAAAAAGAAAAAGAGCGCGAGCGAGAAAATGAACATGAAAAAGAAATGAAAGAAAAAGAAGATGAGTGGGAGATAGAAAAGAAAATTGAAAATGAGATTGAGAATAAAAACGAGTGCGAAAAAGAAAAGGAAACCGAAAAAGAGAGTGAGATTGAATGAAGAAACGAGAGTGCAAAAGAAATGAGTGATATGGTAAAAGAAAGAGGATTTGAAAATGAGTTGGAAAAAGAAAGAAATGAAAAGGATGAAAGTGAAAAAGAAAGGAGTGTTGTTACTAACCATCCTATGAATTTTCCTTGTGTTGTTTCTACTTTTCATGTTTCTCGAAATCCCATCGATCAATTTCAACTTCAATACTTTTCTAAGGAGAAACGATTTCGATTAGTCGAGAAAGGTAAGATCGTAGATGACCCTAGTCCACAAGTGCTTAAAGGTAAGCCATGTAAGGGATCTACTGTATTTGAGTCTTCTCAATCTTACTTGATTCTTGATGACGAGATTAGCAAAGACTTAGTTTGTGAGAAAGTTTTTCATCTTGATCTGATTGGAAATCATAATTTGATTGTTGATAAATGTGTTTTACATAGTAATGTGAAATATCTTTCTGCTCATGAGCCTATCATTGTCAAGATTGATCAAGAAGTAAGTCCAGGTAAGCCCAAACAAAAATTGGGATTGTGTGATGAAAAGTTGACATCTAATCTGTTTGCTTGTGATGATCATGTGAATTATCTAAATTGTGGTGTGAACTTTTCTTGTTTACGTGTGCGAATGAAATATGAAGGGTTTGGTTGCTCGAATGTATGTATGCCTAACTCCTATTTGCTTGACATGTGTGAAGTCTTGGTGAAGAAGAAATTTTCGTTGCGTTGCGAAACGACCAATGAAAATCGCGTTTTTAAACCTGGGATATACATTCCTAAGTTAACGTCAAGCCAAGCAAGAGGAAGCTTCGTTTTTTACCCCGGAGATTATTATTCTTTGTTCTTGTTAAAAGGGTTTGGATTTTGCAATTTTGACTTTCGAAATTATGCCTTTCGACTGTTTTGTGGTTCGAATTTGTTTCTATCCATGAACTTTTTGATTCATTTTGGAAAGGTAAGACCGAATTTCATTTTTGATCCTGGCATTGGGTTAAGCATCCCAATTTTGAATAAGCATCTAAAAAGATCATTTGTGTTTATATTTTTAGTGTCTCTAATTCCTTTCATTCTCGTGTAGGTGACACTCTAAATTGGTTCCCTCCAAAAGAGGGAGGGCGTGGAAATAATTAAAAATTTTCTCGAACCATTCGTGATTTTCAAAGTTTTGGAAATGATTCTATTCGGGTCATGAACAAAAGGGTTCGAGATCTTGAAAATTTTTTTTCGAGCAAGTGGCCCGATTTGAGGACAAATCGTCTTCAAGAGGGAGGGTATGATGTGATCCTAATCGCATCATATAATGTCACAACCCAACGCCGTCGAGATTGGCCTAAACACGAGGGCCCCAAGTGCAAGATGAAGCTAATTTTTAGCTCATTTGAATTTCTTTTCATGTGGTTCAACTCATTCGAGCTCAAGTTAGCTCATTCGTGCTCAAGTCAGCTCATTCAAGCTCAATTTAACTCGTTGAGCTCGTTATTAGCTCTTTTAATTTAATTTGCTGGAATAAATTAATTAGTTGAGTTAGTTATTTAAGCTCAAATAATTACTAAGTGTTTAATTAAGAAATCTGGACATTTTAATTATGTTTGTTTATTGCATGTTTAATTTGTTTTAATTATTACCTAGCATAAATGTGTTTGCCTTATTACAATTATTTAATGTGTCTTATTGCTGATTTATTATGCCTAAGCTGTTATTTAATGTTCAGCCAAATTTAATTAACTTGTCTAGGATGCTGAATTAAATGTGTCTTAGTTGCCGAATTTATTGATGTTTTTCATTAGTTTCAGCCGAATTTATGAGCATATTTATTGATCAAATTGCTGCCAATTTAATTTGTCTTAAGATGCTGATTTTTAATGAGCGGATATTAATAACTAAATTTAATTATTTGGCTGCAGGTTTAATGGCTTGGACGGCAATTTAAGGAAGTGGATGTTGGCCGAATTTAATGTACAGCAAGACATGCATTAAAGATGCTGTTCTACATGCAAGGAACGGCATTAAAGGAGTTGTTTGTGCTTTTTCATGTGGCCATTTAATGGACGAAATTAAAGAAGCTGCTTGCTGATTTAATGTGCAGCAAAGACATGAATTAAATGAGATATTCACCATGCATGGACGGCATTAATGAAAGCATGCAAGGGGGGACGTTATTGAATAGCATTAAAGCTGGTATTGCTTCGGGTACAGCAAAGAGCTGTTGTTTGGGGAATTTCCAAGTGACCATTCGGCCAAAGCATGTATATTGCTTAATTATTCAAGGCTGAACGTTTCATGCTTCCAAGGAGCATTAAAGGCCATTTTCAGGTTCCATTTTATTCGTTTTCCATCCATACAACATTTAACCTATCCTAAGTATTCGTATAAGTCCCGGGTTAACACACTTATATTGTGTTGGTTCAAGTTGAATACTTGGTTTTCATTCACCTATCATCCTCAATACATTTCATAACCCCTTTTGAACTAAATTTGAGCCTTTATCTCTTCTTTCTTAACCTATTTCGTCCACCCTCGAGTATTACTCCAATTCACGATCGGGCACATCTACGACTCGACTCTCCTTCCCGAGCCGGGGCGTATCACCAAGTACCGGTTTCGCACCCATTGAGCTTCCAAAAGGACCAATGACCCGAGCTCGATCTAGGCGCCTTCAGGAAGCTGTTTAAGCTTTATTCTTAAAATTTGGAAGGAGAATCAGCTCATTGATGATGGTGAAGCTCGAGTCAACTCCTTGAAGACTCCATGCACCTTAGTGCAAGCTGACTTTAGCTCAATTTCAGCTCCCTGAACTACGCTCAGCTCAAATCAGCTCATTTGAGCTCATTTTAGCTCGTTTCTTTTATCGTTTAAATAAATTAAGTATTGGCTTTAATTTATTCAATTTTATACAGCTCATGACTAAATTTCCTAGCTCAAATTAGTTCATTAATTATTTCACATATTTTTAGGCTGGCCGAATTTAATTACTAGCTAGAAATTTATTTAAGTGTTTTAATTTGTCCTAACATATTATTTAATTTGTCTACATGCTATTTTGTCCAAGATCAGCTGAATCTATAACCATTTAAATTGTTTAAATTGCTTACAGGTTCAGCGAATGTGAAAGGGAGCAATTAAGGTTGATTCATGCACTGTTCAGTTTAATGGATGGCATTTAAAGGAGCACATGCATTTGGGACGTTCGTGCAAGAGGGAGTTGCTGAATGTTAATGTATTGAAAGATTCATGGATCGTATTTAAGGAGGAAAATACATTGGGACGTTTCATGCCTGATTCATGCATTTTCAAGATGGCCATTCAAGTATTTCAGGCACATTAAGGCTCATTCGGCCAAGGAGATGTATGAGCATTAAAGGGCTGCACATTCATGGAATTATGGAGATTCTTCAAGGTTAAGGATGCATGAATCCATCAAGTGAAGCATCATGATGGTTCGGCCAAATTCATGTACCCTCTTCAAGCATGAACCGAATTTTAGTGCTTTTTGTGTGAACATGTTAAATACCTATGTGAATAGAATTTAAGTTAGTGTGAACAACATAGATATCGAATTTGAATAGGCATTTTAGGTCTATAAATAGTTTACTCATCTTTGTAAAAAAGGTTAGACATTTTTTATTATCAAAACTTGATTGTGAGGTTTCCTCCTATCTTATTTCGTTTGAGTCTCGTTCTGACTTATCTAGCTAGCTAGTGGCGTCAACCCAACTCTTTGAACTTATCACCATCCTGGTGTGGCGTTCATCCACCTTTTTATACCTTTGGTTTTTACCTCTCTATAGGTAACGGGTCAAGGTCCATCTTTGATAAACCATTTAACCCACCTTGAGTAATATAAGTCCCGGGGCAATACTCTACATAGTATTGAATCGATCTTGACGCTTGAGTTCGTATTTCATTCCATTTTTATCTTTCAACTTATAAGTTATTTTCTTTGTTAAAATCAAACCTATCCATCTCCAAAACCAAGCCCTCTTTTGAACCCATTTTGTTTACTTTCGCTTATAAATCAACCTAACTCCATTGATCTACAAAATTGAACGACCCTTCTCATCGATGATCGGGCAATCAAGTGAATCGACTCAATCAATCGGGTCAGATCACGTCACAAAGTATTCAAAAGTTAACAACATCCAATTCTCAAATCCCTTGAACAATGATATAGAACAATGGTCTCCGGGGTCAAAAACAAAGTGTTCACTTACCGCTTCAATCTGACTAGATAATTTTATGACCAGTAACATGGAAAGAACATGAAGAAATTGAAAGTTGTAATCATGCAAAACATGATTAAATCTTTTAAACCACAATATAGGACAACCTCCGGAGTAAAAAATGTGAGTTTGACTTTGCAAACCAACGAAACTCTCAAGCTTTGTTTTCGAACAAAATAAAGATAAAACTCAGAGCAAATAAAAGGGTGAACACATTAATTCAAAAAACTATTTGGATACTCACATTCGCTCGACATCAACTTAGGCATACATGCTCTAGGTTTAAACACATGATTTTGATCGTTTGTCCCAAAATACATCAGGGATTTCATTTTCTCAATTAATTCACAAAATAAAAACAAAGAGAATTTAGACAAACAAACATGCAAACATTCAAGCCTCTCAAATCTTAGTCGAATAGGCAGACAAAAGCATGTAAATTTCGCCCAAAGGTTTAAAGATTTCTCATGAACATCACAATCAAACATATTAAACATTTTATGCAAAAACTTTTTACCATATATGCCAAACAAAGAAGATGTGAACATACAAACATTCAAATAGTCAAACCCATCACAATTCATTTGAATAGGTATGTATGTTTTCAGACATTCATATCCCTCAAATCTCATCCGCACATTTTCACCACAATCAAGCAAATGGAAAGGTTTATATGATTCATTATTTTGCACATCCAATCCTTGCAATTTCCGATTGGTTACTACCTCAACGTTAATCTCATCAATACCATAATTTTCAGTAATGGTACTCTCCTTACGATCTTTTAAAGCAAACAAATCATTATTAATCAAGGAAGAGTAATTAACCAAGTCAAAGTTCAAACATTTTTCAGAAACCAAATCTTCAACAATCGAATAGGGTTGATATAACTTTAAAACTTCATATTCCGTACCTTGCTTACCCTTCGGCATAGGCAAACTAGGTTCGTTGATAATGTTACCTTTTTCAACCAACGTGAATCTTGTCTCCTTTAGAAAATATCAAAGTTGAAATTTTTCAATGGGATCTTCAAAAACCTGAAAAGAAGAAATAATACAAGGAGAACTCACAGAATGGTTAGTTAAAACATTCCTCACTTTTTCTTGTTCACTTTCATCTTTTCCACTCATTTCTTTTTCAAGCTTTCTTTCTTTTTCCATAGTCTCCTTCATTATTGAAATCTCACTTTCACTCATCAATTCTATTTCATTTTCAACATCACTTGTTTCTCGCACTCTTTATTTTCTTTCTCCAATCTCTTTCTCCTTTTCAATTTTGTTTTCGTTCTCACATTCTTTTTTAATTTCTTTTTCTCGCTTCCTTTCGTTACAAGAAGAAGTTAACATAAAAGATTCAGAAAGAGTAGACTTTCGTTGGGTAGAAATGGATGAAGTTACATTTGAAACACGATTACCTCTTCGTGATTGACTCTCCATAGACGAGTTCTTTGATGCATACGAAGAATGACTTGTGTTTTCTCGTTCATCACCTTGATAGGCTTCAAACTCGAAGCTTGCTTTGTTTCGTCTCAAATTCCTCGTCATATAAGAATCACAGTATGGATCTCTTCTCGTATAACCATTGGACATTTATCTTCGTGATGATCTTATTTTTGTCCCTTGTCTTAAAGAAACTCGTTCCCGTTGGTCTCGTTGGTCTAATCATTCCTTGATGGGTTTGAGCCTTCAATCAAATAGATGCTCCATTTCACGCGTGAAGACTTATAGTGTAAAATCTGGCACGTCTCCACCAACATTCCTTATAGGTTGAAAACCACTTCCCTTGTTTGGGTTTCTTTTCAGACTTCTTGACATCTTAAGTTCACACAAACAAAAATCTCACTATTTCTCTCTAAAGAAAATTCACTCACTTGGCTTTTGTTTACGCGAATAGACTCACCACTCTCTTACTTTTTTTGCTTAATCTGCCTCTCTATGTTCGCAATGGACTATTTTAACTTAGCAGAAGGCGATGTGGGTCGGCTTGCAAAAATGATGTTCGGTTATGGGTAGGTTATATTGTTAGGACGAAGGGTAGGCTAGAAAACAAAAAAAAAAGAGGAAAATGATGTAAGTGTGGCCGAATGGTAGGAGGGTGAATAAGTGACTTTGGGTACCAAAAAGAAATTTCCAAACTAGATTTTTTTTAATCCACGAATTTTGTACCCCAAATGCTAATTTTCACACTTTTTGAACTCAATAGAAACTGAATTTTTTTATCTCTTACAATCCCGTAATGCTACGAACATCGATACTCACTTCAATTTCACTAGCTCTGATACCAAATGATACGAATTTGCCTCGATGATGATTTGAGTCGTTTAGATGCTTGATCGTTAAATTAAGTGATGAATTAAATCAAAATAGGTTGGAAAAATGGAAAGATAAGTTTGAAAAGGCTGGAAGTTAGATTCGAATAAAGGTCTCAAAGATAATTTAAAAGATTGATGGAAGGTGTTCGGCTAAGGCAAAGGCTGAACCAACAATATATAAGATTGTTAACCCAAGTCTTAAAAGCACTTAGAGGGATAATGGTAGGTAAAAATAGCAAATAAAACCTTGACTCGCTATCTATCGAGATAGGAACCAAAGGTATAATGAACGCCACACTTTGATAAGTGATAAATTCAGATAATAAGGAAAGAATGACGCCACAAGCTGAGCTTGATAAGTCATTTCAATCCAAGAGAGAACAATGAGAGTTGAATTCTCTCAAAGAACAAAAGTTCATATACTTAGCAAAAAGTCTTTTTAATAATTACAAAAACAAACTATTTATAGGCTGAACATGTTCCAGTCGAATGGACACAAACTAATCAACTTAAATGAGTTATTGATGAACTTAATTAAGCTAATTAAAACTAAAAGACCTTTGCGAAACTCTAACATATGTAACAGCTATGAACAACTTATTTAATCTTCCCAATCAGCTAATAATGAGCTCAAATGAACTGGATGATTTTGATTCAATGCTTGATCAGCTAAAAAGGTTATAACAACCTTTTATTTCTTTTTGGGCAGCCGAATGGATAGCAACAACAATTGGCTTAAATTTGGCACACGAACAACCTCTTTGCATGAATGCTTGTAGAAAACTATTTCAAGGTGTAAATGGATGAATTGGAACAACCATTAACACATAAAAACATTTGGAAGCTGAATGGCTTGTGTAATCAACTCCTTGTCCATTAAAATCTTCAAACGGTTACTTGAATAAGCTCATAATAGTTGCTGGCCTTTAATTCAACTTCATAACAACTGAATTCATTCCTCCCTTTAATGCCAATCCATGTAACAGCTGATTTAAATGATTAATTGACCTATAAGCACAATTAAACAAGTTAAATGGTTGTATCAAATTAATTAAGCTGTGACATATTAAATGCCGAAATTTTTTAAGCAACTAAAATTAAAAACAACTTAATTCATTAAACTAATGATTTAACCAACTAAATTAACTAAGATGAACTTAATTAACTAAGATGAGTAATTTATTCCAGCAACTTATTTAACTAAGATGCAACTTAATTAACTAAGATGAACTCAATTAACTAGGATGAGTAATTTATTCCAGTAACTAAATACTTATTCCAGCAAATTAAAAATGGGTTGAAGTTAAGCTAAATGAGCTTGGGTTGAACTAGACGAGCTTGAAGAAGCTAGAATTGAGCTCATTGAGCTGAAATTAAGCTTCATTTTACACTTGGGGCCCTCGAGCTTAGGCCAATTTTGAGGTCATTCCAACAACTAAATATTTATTCCAACAAATTAAAAATGGGTTGAAGTTAAGCTAAATGAGCTTGGGTTGAACTAGACGAGCTTTAAGGAGCTAGAATTGAGCTCATTGAGATGAAATTAAGCTTCATTTGCACTTGGGGCCCTCGAGCTCAGGCCAATTTTGAGGTCACCGAGTTGTATCAAAACATAATGCATGACTTTATTAAATGCAGAACACATAATACATGTCATAATTAAAAGATGTAGATCAATAATGCAAGACATTAATTAAAGATGCATTTACTAAATAAGACATAATTAAAGTGATAGAGGGTTGCGCGTGGACCAAGATCGAGTTATCAAGTCACAAGAAACTCCTACAAAAACTCTAAACGCTTGGATCTGAAACGAAAATACCCAAATCAATAAAAGATCAGCCAAGAATTAAAAACACTTAGGAATAGCTAATCTTGGAAGCCAAGAACACGAAATTGAATTCAAGATAGGTTCCAAATAGTCAAATCTGAAAATAAGAACACAAAACAGCAAGTTAATTTCAAAAAAACTCAGCAGATCACGAAATCAATTAGATCTAGGGTTTGGACGGCAATAAAGAGGGGTTTTGTGAAATCAAAACGTTTCTTGTTGTCCAAGGTTGATGCCGAATAGATTCTTGAAGGTTGAACGGGGCTGGAGACGCAACAAGAGAGTTTAAACAAGTTAGATAATGAAATCGACACAAGCAAAAAATTAAAAAGATTAAACAGCAAGAAAAATAAAGATAAAGTCCTAAAAAGCCTTGAAATTGAGAAAGACTTCACAACTCCCTTCAAACGGCTCTAATCTCCCCTCTAATGAAGAACAATTTTGAGAAGAAGGTTGAAGTTGGCTCCCACAATAAAAAAGATTGTTAAAACTCCTTTTAAAGAAAAATCAAGAGAAAATTCTTGGAGAACTCAAAGAGAATTTTCACTCAACAAAACAAATCTGATTTCAATGTATTCTTCAAGTATTATGTGTATAAGGGTGGCTGGCGAAGCCATACATATAGGCCTTCTAACTATTTTCCTAGTCCTAATAGGAAAACTTAAAAAAAACCTATTTTTTTACTTTAAAGGGGAAATTCGGCCAAGGACTTTAAATGGGCCTCTTGGACTGAATTTTTGCATAGAAATTTATTCGTAAAGTCTAAAAATGAAAACTAAGTATTTAAAGAATTAAAACTTAACAAATTGAGCCACTTTGACAATTTGGTCTGATTTTCAACTAAATTTAATTTAAATTTCTTGATTGGGCTTGGAACATCTTATTGGGCCTTGTCTTCAAGAACTTGGGCTTGTAATCCGTTCTCTCCTGAAATTGGCTTGTTAATGCTCATAATTGAGATCCAATGCACCTTACTTGCAAGATTCAGTTTTTTGGACCAAGATTTCAAAGATTTGAAATCTTGATTTTCTTGATTCTTGAAATCGCTCAAAACAGCAAAATTGGACCAAGATTCGGTTTCTGGATTTTCTTGGAAACAAGAAAGTGAATCTTGATTTTCTTTCTCCTTCGTATACGCATCTAAGGCCTTTGTGACTCGTATCATAAAGACTCATATTATAATAACTAAAGTAACTAAAATAAATAAATCAAAGTCGTTATTCCAGCAACCAAATTAACAAACTAAAATTAAAAGCTTCATTTTGCACTTGGTCCCCTTGAGTTTGGGCCAATCTTGGTGGCATCGAGTTGTGTCGTAACATGATGCAGCCGGGATCGTATCAGAAGAGGTGCTGGTAAATAGCATTCAAGGCTGCTAATATCCATGCCGTCCCATACATAAATTAAATATGCAGCAGCTAAAGAAAACTTAAATGGGTACATTCGGCTGGACAAATTAATTAACAACAAGAATTAAATTTGTCCTAAACTTGACACAAGAAAAATATGTATTAACCAAAACATATTTAAAGAAATGTCCATAATTTAGACACATTAAAACAACATTAAATTATTTGAGCTGAACTTTAACTAATTAACTAAATTTATTCTAGCAACTTAAATGCATGAAATTAAATAAATTGAAATCAAACTCAATGAGCTAGAAACAAGCCGAATTGATCTCCATTGATCTAAGATAATCTAAATCAGCTTGCAAAACACTGCAAACTAAGCTTGGTGACCTAGTCCAGCAATGATTGGTCACTTCTTCTTTCCAAGCTCGATTAATATAACTTGATATAGCTTCTTGGATCTTCTTAGCTCGGGCTTGGGTAACTGGTCCCAATGGTAGCTCTAAGGGATCGGCCACTAGCTCCTTGGTTAGTGATACGAACCCGACTAGGAACGCCCGTGGTTCAGCTCACATTGCAAGGCTCGCCATCCTTTCAAGCTCGATCTAGCTCAATCAAGCTCAATTTAGCTCAATTCTAGCTCAATGAGCTCGTTCCTAGCTCACAAGCTCGTTTTTAGCTTACTTTAGTTTGCATTTTATTTTGCTAGAATAAAATTAGTTGATTAATTAAGTTAGTTTAATTAGTTATTTCAGCCCACTCGAGCTCAATTTAGCTCATTGAGCTCGTTGTTAGCTCTTTTAGCTCACTAAATCTACTTGCTGGAATAAACTAATTATCTAAAATAGTTTAGAAAGTATTATTACAGCTTATTAATATTTTCTTAGCTATTACAAGTTTTCATTATGTCTTAGTCAATGCCAAATTTAATTTGTTTTGTTAAGATAATATTAAATTTGTCATAAGTTAATTATTATGTTAATTAGTGTGTCTAAATTATATTAATGCATGTTCAGCTGAATTTTGTGTGATTTAATGTTGCTCATGTGTTTATGTAGACGAGCCGAATGTAAAGATGTGTTTAATGCAAGGTTCATGAATGGCTTGGTGCAACGTATGGGAGTGTGCATGCACAATTGAGGTTCAGTGGAAGGCATTTAAGGGAGAACAAGTACTTGGGACGTTCATGCAAGAGGGGGGCTGCTGAATGTTCATGCATTTGCACATTCATAGACCGAATTTATGGAAGAACATACCTTGGGACGTTTCTGGCATGTTCCATGTATTTTCAAGATGGCCATTCAAGTTTTCAAGGCACTTTAAAGCTCCATTCAACCAAGGAAGATGTTGGAACAATTAAGGGGCTGCACATCCATGGAATTAAGCTTTCTTCAAGGTTAAGGATGCATGTGTGACGGCCCAAAGTTGACCCTAGTCGAAAAGTGGTTTCGGGACCACGAAACCGAGTCTTATAAATAATTAAAAATTATATTCTGTGTTTATGATGTGAGTAATTGCATGTGTGAAAGTTTCATGCATTAATTTGATCATCTTTATGTGAATCTTTTTTTTATATGGACTTATATGAAACTTTGTTGGAAAGTGAGAGGCTAATTTACAATGGTCTAATAGTACATGCATTGAAAGGAGTGGTTTTGCATGTCAATTTACCCAAGTTAAATATGGTGGCCGGCCATGTTATGGAGTAAATAATATTATAACTATTTTATGCTAATAGTTTATGTTACAAAATGAAATAATGAATAAGGTTAATAAAATACAAGTTAGTGGGAGGAAAAACCAAAGTTAGCCTATGTTTTCTCCTCCATTGCCGTAACTAGAGAAAGAAGAGGAAGAAAAGCCTTTGGGGAAGAAAATTCGGCTAAGGTGGATACCTAAAGTAAGGTAAGTTCAATGTCATTCTTGGAAAACTTATGCACCATTTGGATGATTAGTTTAACTTCTACCTATTTTATGGTTTGAAGATAGGTTTTGTATGAGTTAAGTTCGGTTAAGGTGGATTGATTAATTGGGTTTTATAAGGAAATTATGCCATAGCCGAATGTGTCTTGAAGAAGATGTCATATGTGCTTATTATAAGTATATGTATGTTCGGCTAATGAGTTTGAATTGAAGTTTCGATAGGTTGTGGGTTGAGTGGCCGAGTGAACTATAGGCTTTGCAAGGATGGAATTTACTTATAAGTTGTGTGTGTATGGCTTTATTTGCTAATGACATTTAAGAGTTTAAATCTTGAATAATGTTATGCATAGGTTTCGGCCATGAATCCTTGTGTTATAACACTTGCTTAATAATGAAAGAACATGAGCTTAAAGCTTGAGTAACACTCGGCTTTAGTGCAAGTTAAAATTTGTTAGAAAATAATTTTCAAGTTAGTAGATTATGTGTTAAGAGAGGGATTTAGAATGTATATATATATAGCTGAATGTGATATGTGTGAATTATATGTTAAATCAAGGCTTGGTAAGCTAGCTATTAAGGTGAAATGCTAATGTTAGTATTTGATTTGGTAATAATCTGTTTGGGGACAGCAGTAGTAAGGTGATTTTGGAAAATCGCCATAAATTGTAGGAGTTGAATTAGAAGCTGAGTGAATTATGTCATTAAAGCTTGAAGAGTCTATTTTCTTACAAAGGAAACTATAAAAACAAAAGAGTTACCGATCTTGAGATATTTGAAGTATTGTGGGGCTGAGTCAAAATGACTGCTGGATTCCCTGTTCTGTTTTTAGAAAATCATTATAAATTGTACAAAAATGATTATAAGATAAAATTTATATGCTTAGACTCCTTAATGAGTCTAGTTTCAAATGAGATCAAATACAACACATTTGGAATTCTGTAAAGTGAGAAATTGGATTCGTAGTGAAGAGTGGTCAGAATAGTCAACCAGTGAAATAGGGGAAACTTTAAGAAATATCTGGTATTGATTGGCCAAGCCTAAAATTCTGAAAATTTTATGGATGGAAGATATACGAGTCTATATTCAGGGAAAATTAACGGCAAGTGATTTGGAGTTTAGTAGCTCCAGTTATAAGTAATTTAGTAACTACTGCTCAGGAAAACAGCTCGTAGTGAATATGTGATTTTGTTGTAAACATTAATGAAAGTTTGCCGATGAATTATTTATTGATTAATATAAAGCTTGCTATAATCTATGTGTGTGAAAGTCGGATCAATATATATAATATTATTCTGAAAGTAATACTTGAATAGTCGATTAATGACTATTTTAAATTTTGTTGAACTTAAGCTCAAGAGCAAGGGGGAACTAGATCCGATAAAGGGAAGGAAAAAGTAATTGAATAGCCGTTGAAGTCGTTCGACGACATTTGAGGTAAGTCTTCGAGTAATGATCCTACTTGAATTATATTGAAATGAATAGTCATACTATGACGGATAGTCGAATGTGCTTAGAGACTATGTTATAAAGCCAATTGAAATTATGCTCTTTGTGTGCGGCTACTGAGCCGAAATTTGAAAGGTTTAATAAATGTTTTGTGTTTGAGCCTTAGTAACGAAGAAATGAAATGGATGTGTTATGATTATTGATATATGTGTGCATGAGCATTTGAAATATATCCGGGCTAAGACCCGAAGGCAATTATGCGAGTTGATATATCCGGGCTAAGACCCGAAGGCAATTATGCGAGTTGATATATCCGGGCTAAGACCCGAAGGCAATTATGCGAGTTAATATATCCGGGCTAAGACCCGAAGGCAATTATGCGAGTTGATATATCCGGGCTAAGACCCGAAGGCAATTATGCGAGTTAATATGTCCGGGCTATGACCCGAAGGCAATTATGCGAGATGATATATCCGGGCTAAGACCCGAAGGCAATTATGCAAGTTGATATGTCCGGGTTAAGACCCGAAGGCAAAGGTGTTTGCGGTTGTATTCGGTTAAATACCGAAGAAACTTGGGTTTGAATGTGAGCGATTTGTGCTGTAACTAATTCAATAAATATGCTCGACCAACCCGAATGATAAGGTGTGTTGCATGTGCATTGGAAAAGTCGATTCGTTTTAAATAGTATTCGTGCGATCGGCTAACGAATTTTCGGCTTTTAGAAAGGTTGATACTTTGTGTATATATGTTGATGGAGTGTGAAGTAAGTATGATTATGAGAATGTGTGTTAATAAAGTGATTTAGTTAGCTATGTGAATGTAATACTGTAGTCAAAGCCGATTTCATTACTTGAGACTTACTAAGCTTAAAATGCTTACCCGGTTGCTTTGGCTCTCTGTTTTATAGATTTTGTTCGTTAGCTATCGGATTCGGGATCAGCGAAGTCGAAGTCATCTACACTATCAAGCTCTTTTGGTACTCTTTTAGTTGAACTCTGGATATGGCATGTATAGGACTACCCCCTGTTGTTTAAGTTCTTTTGTGATGTATGTGTGTAAAGCCATGCGAAAATGGCTTGTAGATGTGGAGTATGGCATTAGACCATTTGTGTTTATGTATGTATATATATGGTTTCACGATGTGACTATGGATTGAAATGGAAGTGTTGGGCTAATGATCAGCCATTGGAATGGCTAAATATGATCACATGTGGACCTATGTATGGCAAAACCCTAGTTGGTCCATGGTAACCACAAAATAGGTAAAGTTTATCTTGAAAACAGATTTTGACAGCAACAGTGGTGTAGAATTGAAAAATCACATAAATTCGTAGGAGTGGAATTAAATAGTGAATAAATTATGTAATCGAACCTTGATGAATCTACTTTCATATGGAAGTAACGAAACAATTATAGGAACAGTACAGAAAGAGATATTCGGGTTCTTGTGGAACAGGGCCAGAACAGTTTCTGGATTCACTGTTCCGCCTTTGGAAATTCACTATAAATTGACCAGAGATAATTAGGGGTCATACCATATATGTATGGATTCCTCTCTGAGTCTAGTTTCCATAGAAACAAACGGCATTAGTATTGAAGCCCTGTGCAGAGAGATATCCCAGTCGTAATGGGAAAAGGTCAGTGTAGTCGACCCCTGTAACATGAGAGACTTTGACTAATAAACTGTACTAATGGGCCCGACCAAAAATTCTAGAAAAAAATATATAGGTGGGGACATGAGTCTAGTTTCTGGGAAAAATCACAAAACTGATTTTCGAGTTGTGAAACTCAAGATATGATTTTTGAAGCGACTAGTACTCAGACTGGGCAGTGTCTGGAAAAATTTTTAAAAGTCTGTCAACACCTCGTATTCGACTCCGGTGACGGTCTCGGGTTTGGGGTGTTACAATTTAGTGGTATCAGAGCTACGGTTTAGTCGATTCTAGGACTACCGTAATGTGTTGGGGTCTAGCTATACATGCCATTTTATGTGATTAATTGATAGTGTGGTGATTTCTGACATTTGCAAATGTGTTTATTTATAGTAATGGATCCCGATCCCAACCGAGCGGTAGCTGATGATCTTGAGAGTGTAGCGCCTGCTCCCGCACAAGGGACAGCGCCGGTGGACTCTCAACCTAATGCGAGTAACCCGAACGATGAAGCTAGACAAGCTTTCTATAACGTGATGAATGATTGGTTCAACCAATACATTCGAACTAATACGGCTGTTCCACAACCTCCATTCCCGACAAACACCACCCCCGCACCTACAATACCTCCGGTAACTGACCAAATAAGGTCAAATAAGCCCCCAGTTGACCGAATCCGAAAACATGGGGCTACTGAATTTAAAGCTACGGATAGCGACGATGCCGAGCAAGCTGAATTTTGGTTGGACAACACTATCCGGGTACTCGATGAGCTATCTTGTACACCCGATGAATGTCTAAAGTGTGCTATCTCCTTGCTACGTGATTCTGCCTACTATTGGTGGAGTACTCTGACTTCTGTCGTGCCCCGGGAGCAAGTAACTTGGGAGTTTTTCCAAACTGAGTTTCGGAAAAAGTATATCAGTCAGAGATTTGTTGATCAAAAACGGAAGGAATTTCTTGAGCTTAAGCAAGGTTCTATGTCAGTTACTGATTACGAGCGAAAATTTGTTAGACTTAGTAGATACGCTCGGGAATGTGTTTCGTCCGAGGCTGTTATGTGTAAACGCTTCGAAGATGGGCTGAATGAAGATATAAAAATGTTCGTTGGCATTCTTGAGATACGAGAGTTCGTAGTACTTGTCGAGCGAGCTTGTAAAGCCGAAGAGCTTAGAAAGGAAAAACAAAAAGTTGATGTGGGAACCGGGGAGTTTCGTAAAAGATTCTCGGGAAAGTCTCATCAACAGGCATCGAAGAAATTTCGAGATGATGTGGGCCGGTCTAAAAGCACTTCGGGCCTTTTTAGACGAGATCGTGATCGACCCCCTGTGGGTACACGAGGCACTTCAGTCGCCAGTGTTGGGAATGAACGTCGAGGCCGAACGGAATGTCGACATTGCGGTAAATGGCATTTGGGGAGTTGTAGATTCCATGACCGCTCCTGTTACAAGTGCGGATCAGTGGACCACTTCATTAAAGATTGCCCGAGGCTGTCCGAACAGAATGTAAATCAGAGTGGGAAACCGGGTGCTACCACTGCTCGAGGTAGACCATCTAGAAATATGGGCAATGCTAGTGGTGGTCAGAGAGGATCTAGAGATGCTACGACCAGATCCGAGGCTCGTGCACCTGCTAGAGCATATGCTATACGTGCCCGCGAGGATGCTTCTTCGCCTGATGTTATTACCGGTACTTTTACTCTCTTTGATACTAATGTAATTGCTTTGATTGACCCCGGTTCTACTCATTCGTACATATGTGAAACCTTAGCATCCAGTAAGACTTTACCTATTGAGTCTACTGAGTTTGTAATTCGGGTGTCAAATCCCTTGGGTCGTTACGTGCTTGTCGACAAAGTGTGTAAGAAATGTCCCCTAGCAATTCGAGGTTCCTGTTTTCCAGCGGACTTGATACTTTTGCCGTTTGATGAATTTGATGTTATCCTTGGGTTGGATTGGTTGACCGTGCATGATGCGGTTGTGAATTGCAAAAGTAAGACTATTGATTTGAGGTGTGCAAATAACGAAGTAATCCGAGTTGAGTCTACGGATTTGGATGGGTTGCCCGCTGTAATATCCTCAATGTTGGCCCAGAAATATGTGAGAAAAGGGTGCGAAGCATACCTTGCGTATGTACTGGATGACCAAGAACTAGAAAAGAAACCTGAATCTGTGCCGGTGGTTTGTGAATACCCGGATGTTTTTCCTGAAGAATTGCCGGGTTTACCACCTGTTCGGGAGATAGAGTTTGGTATTGAGCTTATACCTGGACTATGCCGATTTCGATAGCTCCGTATCGTATGGCACCAACTGAGTTAAAAGAGTTGAAAGCTCAGCTGCAAGAATTGACGGATAGAGGTTTCGCTCGGCCAAGTTTCTCACCTTGGGGTGCACCAGTATTGTTCGTGAAAAAGAAGGACGGAACCATGAGGTTGTGCATTGACTATCGTCAACTGAATAAAGTGACGATAAAGAATAAATACCCACTACCGCGTATCGATGATTTGTTTGATCAACTAAAGGGGGCCTCAGTGTTCTCAAAAATAGATTTGAGATCGGGTTATTATCAGTTGCGGATTCGAGATTCTGACGTACCCAAAACTGCTTTCAGAACGAGGTACGGTCACTACGAATTCTTAGTGATGCCGTTTGGGCTCACTAATGCCCCGGCAGTATTTATGGATTTGATGAATCGGATCTTCAGACCATATTTGGATCGGTTCGTAGTTGTGTTCATTGATGACATCTTGGTCTATTCAAGAGATGAGACCGAACATGCTGAGCACCTGAGACTAGTGTTGCAAATTTTACGGGATAAGCAGTTATATGCTAAGTTCAGTAAGTGTGAGTTCTGGTTAAGAGAGGTTAGCTTCTTGGGTCATGTGGTATCCGCGTCGGGTATTCGAGTTGACCCGAACAAAATTTCAGCCATACTTGACTGGAAACCTCCGAGAAATGTTACTGAAGTTCGGAGCTTTTTGGGGCTCGCCGGTTATTACCGACGATTTGTGAAAGGTTTCTCGATGATAGCCACACCAATGACGAAGCTACTTCAAAAGGATGTTAAGTTCGAGTGGACGGAGAAATGTCAGAAAAGTTTCGACCAACTGAAAACTCATTTGACTGAAGCTCCAATTTTGGTGCAACCCGAATCGGGTAAAGAGTTTGTCATCTATAGTGACGCATCCCTACTTGGGTTGGGTTGCGTATTGATGCAAGAAGGTCGAGTCGTGGCCTATGCGTCGAGACAATTGAAGCCACACGAGAGGAATTATCCGACCCATGATCTCGAACTAGCTGCCATCGTATTTGTTTAAAAATATGGCGACATTATCTGTTTGGTGAGAAGTGCCATGTATTTTCGGACCACAAAAGTCTCAAATATTTGATGACTCAACGAGACTTGAATCTGCGACAAAGACGTTGGCTTGAGTTATTGAAAGATTACGAGCTTGTCATTGATTACCACCCGGGAAAGGCTAACGTGGTTGCGGACGCCTTAAGCCGGAAGTCATTGTTTGCTTTGCGAGCGATGAACGTGCATTTGTCTGTTCTACCAGACAATGTGTTAGTAGCTGAATTAAAAGCTAAACCATTATTGACTCACCAAATTCGTGAAGCTCAGAAAGTCGATGATGAATTGGTTGCAAAACGGGCTGAGTGTTTTCCGAACGAGGGATCAGAGTTTCAAATTGACGACGATAATTGTTTGAGGTTCAGAAATCGGTTGTGTGTTCCAAGGAATTCGGAACTCATTTCGATGATTCTGAACGAAGCCCATTGTAGCCGAATGTCAATTCACCCGGGGAGTACGAAAATGTACAACGATTTGAAACGTCAATTTTGGTGGCATGGTATGAAACGGGACATCTCCGACTTTGTTTCGAGATGTTTAATATGTCAACAAGTGAAAGCGGAACATCAAGTGCCTTCAGGATTACTCCAGCCGATCATGATACCCGAGTGGAAATGGGATCGAGTCACAATGGACTTTGTGTCCGGACTGCCCTTGTCAGCAAGTAAGAAGGATGCGATATGGGTTGTTGTCGATAGACTAACTAAGTCGGCTCACTTTATCCCCGTGCGTACGGATTTTTCATTGGATAAACTAGCTGAATTGTATGTTTCTCAGATTGTGAGATTACACGGGGTACCGATTTCTATTGTGTCGGATAGAGATCCGAGATTCACCTCGCGATTTTGGAAGAAATTGCAAGAAGCTTTGGGTACCAAGCTGCATTTTAGCACCGCTTTTCATCCACAAACAGATGGTCAATCCGAGCGGATAATTCAGATACTTGAGGATATGTTGAGATGTTGCATCCTCGAGTTCAGTAGTTCATGGAACGGTACTTACCTTTGATTGAATTCGCTTACAACAATAGTTTTCAATCAAGTATTAAGATGGCACCCTACGAGGCTTTGTACGGTCGTAAATGCCGTACACCATTGTTTTGGACCGAGCTCGGTGAAAGTAAAATTTTCGGAGTTGATTTGATTAGAGATGCTGAACAGAAAGTAAAGGTAATCCGTGAAAGTCTGAAGATAGCCACGGATCGTCAGAAATCGTACGCAGATTTGAAACGAAAAGACATCGAGTATCAGGTGGGAGACAAAGTGTTCCTTAAGGTTTCACCTTGGAAAAAGATACTCAGGTTCGGCCGTAAGGGCAAGTTGAGCCCAAGATTCATTGGGCCGTACGAAATCTCCGAACGAGTTGGCCCGGTTGCGTATAGATTGATTTTGCCCCCGGAGCTTGAAAAGATTCATGACGTCTTTCATGTTTCGATGCTTCGACGCTATCGATCTGATCCATCGCACATAATTAGCCCATCGGAGGTTGGAATTCAAGTCGACATGAGCTATGAAGAAGAACCGATGCGTATCCTAGCTCGTGAAGTAAAGGAGTTGCGAAACAAAGAGTTCCGCTAGTAAAGGTGTTATGGCTCAAACACGGGATCGAGGAAGCTACTTGGGAGACCGAGAGCTCAATGAAAGAACGATACCCAAACCTATTTACCGGTAAGATTTTCGGGGACGAAAATTTCTTAAGTGGGGGAGAGTTGTGACGGCCCAAAGTTGACCCTAGTCGAAAAGTGGTTTCGGGACCACGAAACCGAGTCTTATAAATAATTAAAAATTATATTCTGTGTTTATGATGTGAGTAATTGCATGTGTGAAAGTTTCATGCATTAATTTGATCATCTTTATGTGAATCTTTTTTTTATATGGACTTATATGAAACTTTGTTGGAAAGTGAGAGGCTAATTTACAATGGTCTAATAGTACATGCATTGAAAGGAGTGGTTTTGCATGTCAATTTACCCAAGTTAAATATGGTGGCCGGCCATGTTATGGAGTAAATAATATTATAACTATTTTATGCTAATAGTTTATGTTACAAAATGAAATAATGAATAAGGTTAATAAAATACAAGTTAGTGGGAGGAAAAACCAAAGTTAGCCTATGTTTTCTCCTCCATTGCCGTAACTAGAGAAAGAAGAGGAAGAAAAGCCTTTGGGGAAGAAAATTCGGCTAAGGTGGATACCTAAAGTAAGGTAAGTTCAATGTCATTCTTGGAAAACTTATGCACCATTTGGATGATTAGTTTAACTTCTACCTATTTTATGGTTTGAAGATAGGTTTTGTATGAGTTAAGTTCGGTTAAGGTGGATTGATTAATTGGGTTTTATAAGGAAATTATGCCATAGCCGAATGTGTCTTGAAGAAGATGTCATATGTGCTTATTATAAGTATATGTATGTTCGGCTAATGAGTTTGAATTGAAGTTTCGATAGGTTGTGGGTTGAGTGGCCGAGTGAACTATAGGCTTTGCAAGGATGGAATTTACTTATAAGTTGTGTGTGTATGGCTTTATTTGCTAATGACATTTAAGAGTTTAAATCTTGAATAATGTTATGCATAGGTTTCGGCCATGAATCCTTGTGTTATAACACTTGCTTAATAATGAAAGAACATGAGCTTAAAGCTTGAGTAACACTCGGCTTTAGTGCAAGTTAAAATTTGTTAGAAAATAATTTTCAAGTTAGTAGATTATGTGTTAAGAGAGGGATTTAGAATGTATATATATATAGCTGAATGTGATATGTGTGAATTATATGTTAAATCAAGGCTTGGTAAGCTAGCTATTAAGGTGAAATGCTAATGTTAGTATTTGATTTGGTAATAATCTGTTTGGGGACAGCAGCAGTAAGGTGATTTTGGAAAATCGCCATAAATTGTAGGAGTTGAATTAGAAGCTGAGTGAATTATGTCATTAAAGCTTGAAGAGTCTATTTTCTTACAAAGGAAACTATAAAAACAAAAGAGTTACCGATCTTGAGATATTTGAAGTATTGTGGGGCTGAGTCAAAATGACTGCTGGATTCCCTGTTCTGTTTTAGAAAATCATTATAAATTGTAAAAAATGATTATAAGATAAGATTTATATGCTTAGACTCCTTAATGAGTCTAGTTTCAAATGAGATCAAATACAACACATTTGGAATTCTGTAAAGTGAGAAATTGGATTCGTAGTGAAGAGTGGTCAGAATAGTCAACCAGTGAAATAGGGGAAACTTTAAGAAATATCTGGTATTGATTGGCCAAGCCTAAAATTCTGAAAATTTTATGGATGGAAGATATACGAGTCTATATTCAGGGAAAATTAACGGCAAGTGATTTGGAGTTTAGTAGCTCCAGTTATAAGTAATTTAGTAACTACTGCTCAGGAAAACAGCTCGTAGTGAATATGTGATTTTGTTGTAAACATTAATGAAAGTTTGCCGATGAATTATTTATTGATTAATATAAAGCTTGCTATAATCTATGTGTGTGAAAGTCGGATCAATATATATAATATTATTCTGAAAGTAATACTTGAATAGTCGATTAATGACTATTTTAAATTTTGTTGAACTTAAGCTCAAGAGCAAGGGGGAACTAGATCCGATAAAGGGAAGGAAAAAGTAATTGAATAGCCGTTGAAGTCGTTCGACGACATTTGAGGTAAGTCTTCGAGTAATGATCCTACTTGAATTATATTGAAATGAATAGTCATACTATGACGGATAGTCGAATGTGCTTAGAGACTATGTTATAAAGCCAATTGAAATTATGCTCTTTGTGTGCGGCTACTGAGCCGAAATTTGAAAGGTTTAATAAATGTTTTGTGTTTGAGCCTTAGTAACGAAGAAATGAAATGGATGTGTTATGATTATTGATATATGTGTGCATGAGCATTTGAAATATATCCGGGCTAAGACCCGAAGGCAATTATGCGAGTTGATATATCCGGGCTAAGACCCGAAGGCAATTATGCGAGTTGATATATCCGGGCTAAGACCCGAAGGCAATTATGCGAGTTAATATATCCGGGCTAAGACCCGAAGGCAATTATGCGAGTTGATATATCCGGGCTAAGACCCGAAGGCAATTATGCGAGTTAATATGTCCGGGCTATGACCCGAAGGCAATTATGCGAGATGATATATCCGGGCTAAGACCCGAAGGCAATTATGCAAGTTGATATGTCCGGGTTAAGACCCGAAGGCAAAGGTGTTTGCGGTTGTATTCGGTTAAATACCGAAGAAACTTGGGTTTGAATGTGAGCGATTTGTGCTGTAACTAATTCAATAAATATGCTCGACCAACCCGAATGATAAGGTGTGTTGCATGTGCATTGGAAAAGTCGATTCGTTTTAAATAGTATTCGTGCGATCGGCTAACGAATTTTCGGCTTTTAGAAAGGTTGATACTTTGTGTATATATGTTGATGGAGTGTGAAGTAAGTATGATTATGAGAATGTGTGTTAATAAAGTGATTTAGTTAGCTATGTGAATGTAATACTGTAGTCAAAGCCGATTTCATTACTTGAGACTTACTAAGCTTAAAATGCTTACCCGGTTGCTTTGGCTCTCTGTTTATAGATTTTGTTCGTTAGCTATCGGATTCGGGATCAGCGAAGTCGAAGTCATCTACACTATCAAGCTCTTTTGGTACTCTTTTAGTTGAACTCTGGATATGGCATGTATAGGACTACCCCCTGTTGTTTAAGTTCTTTTGTGATGTATGTGTGTAAAGCCATGCGAAAATGGCTTGTAGATGTGGAGTATGGCATTAGACCATTTGTGTTTATGTATGTATATATATGGTTTCACGATGTGACTATGGATTGAAATGGAAGTGTTGGGCTAATGATCAGCCATTGGAATGGCTAAATATGATCACATGTGGACCTATGTATGGCAAAACCCTAGTTGGTCCATGGTAACCACAAAATAGGTAAAGTTTATCTTGAAAACAGATTTTGACAGCAACAGTGGTGTAGAATTGAAAAATCACATAAATTCGTAGGAGTGGAATTAAATAGTGAATAAATTATGTAATCGAACCTTGATGAATCTACTTTCATATGGAAGTAACGAAACAATTATAGGAACAGTACAGAAAGAGATATTCGGGTTCTTGTGGAACAGGGCCAGAACAGTTTCTGGATTCACTGTTCCGCCTTTGGAAATTCACTATAAATTGACCAGAGATAATTAGGGGTCATACCATATATGTATGGATTCCTCTCTGAGTCTAGTTTCCATAGAAACAAACGGCATTAGTATTGAAGCCCTGTGCAGAGAGATATCCCAGTCGTAATGGGAAAAGGTCAGTGTAGTCGACCCCTGTAACATGAGAGACTTTGACTAATAAACTGTACTAATGGGCCCGACCAAAATTCTAGAAAAAAATATATAGGTGGGGACATGAGTCTAGTTTCTGGGAAAAATCACAAAACTGATTTTCGAGTTGTGAAACTCAAGATATGATTTTTGAAGCGACTAGTACTCAGACTGGGCAGTGTCTGGAAAAATTTTTAAAAGTCTGTCAACACCTCGTATTCGACTCCGTGACGGCTCGGGTT